>NC_054831.1:51605156-51632941 GCF_018345385.1 Vulpes lagopus | reverse complement strand
GAAAGAATATCTAATGGGAAAAAGTCTCTTCTACAAATGGTGCTGGGAAAACTAGAGAATAACAAGCAAAAAAAAAAAATGAAACTGGACAACTTTCTTGCAGCATACATAAAATAAATTCAAAATGGATTAAAGACTATTATGAGACCTGAAACCATAAAAATCCCAGAAGAGAGCATAGGCAGTAATAATGTCTCTGATACTGGCCATAGGAACTTCTTAGAAATGTCTCCTGAAGCAAGGGAAACAAAAAAATAAATAAATAAACTAGGGGCACCTGGGTGGCTCAGTCAGGTACCTACCTTCAGCTCAGGTCATGATCTCAGGGTTCTGAGATTCGGCCTGCTTCTCCCTTTGCCTCTGCTCCTCCCCCAACTTGTGCACTTTCTCTCTCTCTCTCTCTCTTTCTCTCTCTCTCTCAAATAAATAAATAAAATCTCTAAAATATAATAAAAATTAAAAAAACAAAAACTATTGAGACTACATCAAAATACAAAGCTTCTGCACAGCGAAGGAAACAATCAACAAAACTAAAAGGCAACTGATGGAATGGGAGAAGATATTTGCAAATTACATATCGGATAAAGGGTTAGCATCCAAAATGTAGATAAAGAACTGATACAAATAAACACTAAAAAAAAACCAAATAATCCAATTTAAAAAATGGCAGAAGACACGAACAGACATTTTTCCAAAGAAGGCATCCAGACGGCCAACAGACAAATAAAAACATGCTCAACAGCACTCAGCATCAGGGAAATACAAATCAAAACTACAATGAGATATCACCTCACACCTATCAGGATGGCTAAACTCAACAACACAAGGAACAACAGGTGTTGTGATGATGTGAACAAAAAGGAATCCTGGTGCAGTGTTGGTAGGGGGAATGCAAACTGGTATAGCCCCTATGGAAAACAGTATAGAGATTCCTCAAAAAGTTAAAAATAGAGCTACCCTGTGATCCAGTAATCCCACTACTGGATATCTACCCAAAAAAATCCAAAAAATTTCAAAAGGATACATACATACCAATGTTTATAGAGCATTTACAAAAGCCAAATTATGGAAGCAGCTCAAGTGTTCATCTACTGATGAATGGTAAAGAAAAAGTTATATACACAAAATGGAATATGATTCAGCCATCATAAAGAATGAGATCTTATCATTTGCAATTATATAGATGGATCTAGAGAGTATAATGCTAAGTGAAATAAGTCAGTAGAAAGACAAACACCATATGATTTCATTTATATGTGGATAAAGGAAACAAAACAAACAGGAAAAAAGAGAAAGAAACAAATTAAGAAACAGATTCTTAATTATAGAGAACAGACATGGTTACCAGAGCTGAGGAGGATGAGCGGATGGGTGAAATCAGTGATGGGATGGCAGAAGGGTAGGGTCCCCAAGTCACCTGTCCCCACCAACTTACCTAGATAACTTTCAAATCATCCTGAAAACCTACAAATTCAGCCTGAGATTTAAAGAGAGAACAGCTGGAATGCTACAGTGGGAAGAGTCGCACTTCTATCAAGGTAGGAAGATGGAAAAAAAATAAAGAAATAAAAAGCATCCAAGGAGGAGGAGCCCCTGCGAGGAGCCGGGCTAAGGCCCCGTGACGAGTGCGCCCAGGACAGGAAAGCCCCGCCCGGGAGAAGCGGGAGCTTCACCAATCTTCCCCAGGCAGAAAGGCTCTGCAGCAAGTTGGAGCAGGATCACAGGAGGGGCGAGGGTGCCCCCAGGCTCCCAGGGGCACTAACCGAGGAGGTGCGCCCAGGAGACAGCACGCCACACACAGCAGCGAGCTCCCTGAAGGGCTGCAGCGTGCCCGGCGGGCCCCAGGAGCAGCTTGGTGGCAGCTCCGCTCAGAGGGGGCTGTGCACCCCAGGAGCGTGATTCCAGCAGCACAGGCCCCAGAGCCCAGGGCATGGGGGACACAGCCCAGGATCTGGTGCTCCCCCAGACAGGCAAAGGACGGGAAGACACAGGACAGCGAGGACGCTCCTGCCGCTGGGTGGCCCCGAGCTGTGCAGAACAGTGCCCCACGTCCCCGGAGCATCCAGGCCCCTGCAGACTGGGAGCTGCAGTAGTTACTGCAGGAGCTGACTCTAGAGCTGGAGAGCTGGCCGCCAACACTGTTGTTCCTCCTGGGGCCTCACATGATAAACAGGATAAATAACTCCCACTGAGCCCTAAACCAGGCAGGGGGTTGAGCAGCAATCCCAGGTGCTCATACCTGAGAATCAGCGCAGCAGGCCCCTCACCCAGAAGACCAACTAGAAAGGAGAAAAGCAATTTATTGCCCAAGCAGCACTGGAAAGTTCCAGGGGAAGAGGAGGGATTTACAGTATATAGAATCAGATGAAACTCCCCCTTGTTTTTTGTTTGCTGTTTGCTTCCCCACCCTTTGTTTTTCTTTTCTCTTTTTTTTTCTTTTCTTTTTTCTCTTCTCTCTTTTTCTCCTTTTCCCAATACAACTTGTTTTTAGCCACTCTGCACTGAGAAAAATGACTAGAAGGAAAACTCACCTCAAAAGAAAGAATCAGAAACAGTCCTCTCTCCCACAGAGTTACAAAATTTGGATTACAATTCAATGTCAGACAGCCAATTCAGAAGCACAATTATAAAGCTACTGGTGGCTCTAGAATAAAGCATAAAGGAATAAAGAGACTTCAAAACTGCAGATTTTAGATCTAATCAGGCAGAAATTAAAAATCAATTAAATGAGATGCAATCCAAACGAGAGTTCCTAACAACGAGGGTTAACGAGTGAGTGACATAGAAGATAAGTTGACGGCAAGGAGGGAAACTGAGGAAAAAAGGAAAAAACAAAAGATCATGAGGAAAGGTTAAGGGAAATAAATGACAGCCTCCGAAGGAAAAATCTATGTATAATTGGGGTTCCCGAGGGCACCGAAAGGGACAGAGGTCCAGAATATGTATTTGAAAAAATCATAGCTGAAAACTTTCCTAATCTGGGAAGGGAAACAGGCATTCAGATCCAGGAAATAGATTCCACCCCTAAATCAATAAAAACCGCTCAACACCTTGACATTTAATAGTGAAACTTGCAAATTCCAAAGATAAAGAGAAGATCCTTAAGACAGCAAGAGACAAGAAATCTCTAACTTTTATGGGAAGAAATATTAAACTAACAGCAGACCTCTCTGCAGAGATCTGGAAGGCCAGAAAGGACTGGCAGGATATATTCAGGTTCCTAAATGAGAAGAACCTGAAGCCAAGAATACTTTATCCAGCAAGGCTCTCATTCAGAATAGAAGGAGAGACAAAGAGCTTCCAAGATAGGCAGAAACTGAAAGAATATGTGACCACAAAACCAGCTCTGCAAGAAATACTAAAGGGGATTCTGTAATAGAGGAAGTCCAAGGAACAATCCACAAAAACAGGGACTGAATAGGTATCATGATGACACTAAATTCGTATCTTTCAATAGTAAACTCTGAACGTGAATGGGCTTAATGACCTGATCAAAAGGCACAGGGTTGAGACTGGATTAAAAAAGCAAGACCCATCTATTTGGTGTCTACAAGAGACGCATATTAGACCTAAGCACACCTCCAGCCTGAAAAAGTTTGGAGAACCACTTACCATTAAAATGGTCCTCAGGGATCCCTGGGTGGCACAGCGGTTTGGCGCCTGCCTTTGGCCCGGGGCGCGATCCTGGAGACCCAGGATCGAATCCCACGTTGGGCTCCCGGTGCATGGAGCCTGCTTCTCCCTCTGCCTATGTCTCTGCCTTTCTCTCTCTTTCTGATGACTATCATAGATAAATAAAAATTAAAAAAAAATGGTCCTCAAAAGAAAGCAGGGGTAGCCATCCTTATATCATATAAACTAGAGTTTATCCCGAAGACTGTAGTGAGAGATGAAGAGGGGCACTATATCATACTTAAAGGATCTATCCAACAAGAGGACCTAACAATCATCAATATTTATGCCCCAAATGTGGGAGCTACCAAGTATATCAATCAGTTAATAACCAAAGTTAAGACATACTTAGATAATAATACACTTATACTTGGTGACTTGAATGTAGCGCTTTCTACAATCGACAGGTATTCTAAGAACAACATCTCCAAAGAAACAAGAGTTTTAAATGATACACTCAACCAGATGGATTTCACAGATATTTACATAACTTTACATCCAAATGCAACTGAATACACATTCTTCTCAAGTGCACATGGAACTTTCTCCAGAATAGACCACATACTGGGTCACAAATCAGCTCTTAACTGATACCAAAAGATTAGGATTGTCCCCTGCATATTTTCAGGCCATAATGCTTTGAAATTAGAATGAAATCACAAGAAGTTTGGAAGGATTTCAAACAGGTGGAGGTTATGGACCATCCTGCTAAAAGATGAAAGGGTCAACCCCCTTCCCCCAAAAAGTAACTATGTAAAATGGAATAAAAGTCATAGAAAGTATCCTGTGATGATTATTATTCATCTATTTAATTTTAAGACAGCTAAACCTCAAATACCAAAAGTTAGTGTCAACAAGTTAATAAGAGTATCATTGTAATCATTATTTGAATCTTCCTCCCATCTGTCAAAAAAAGGTTTTCTCAACTAAAAAGTAGGAAATTATTCTCTGGAACATATCCCTGTCCCTTTGAAATTTTTAGTAATGCTTTTTCATAAATTATTAATTCTTTAATTATATCTTAGTTTCCTATTTATTATAGAAGATACATAATCAAATTGAGAGAAGATTTTAAAAGCCAGATATTCAAAGCCAGCCATACCAATAGAACTTTCCAAAAGCAACCACATTGGCTACTAGGCATTTGAAATGCAGCTAGTGTGACAGCAGAATTGATTTTTTTTTAATTAAATTGAACTGAGTTTTAATTTTGGTAGCCAAGTGTGACTAGTGACCACTAGTTGGACAGTGCCATTTCAAACTATTAAAAATTTCAAGAAGGAGCAAACTGACTAGACTTTTTGATTTGATTTAGAAACTCTAGGTATAGTATAATATCTGAACCATTGTCTTACATCAGTTAGTAATCATATACCCACTCATTGTTTTGGATTCTATTAACTCTTATATTTTACTTACTTGGCTTTAGCCAACACGGCTTTCAAGGAGTATTTAGACTCTTGTTTAAGGCGATTTTTCAGTTCTTCTAGTTTTTGAACCTGCTTTACTATTTGTGCAATGCTTAAAGTGACTGTTTTGTCAGATACTGGAAAGTCTGCTTCTGAAAAACGTTGATCTTTACTTATCTAAAAGAATAAAATTAGCCAGCTACTTAGGAAATACCCATTTTGCTCCTATGCCTCAAATAAATTTCATTTTATTTACCATATTTAAATAATTTTTATAATACTCTTATCTATAGCTATAATAAAATACTGATATTTTATAAATATGATTTTACAAGTACTTACCTAGCAACAGGATTATACATAAGTGCTGACTTTCACACATCAAATTCAAATCCAATCTTCTCTTTATTATCTCAATATATAATAATTTTAAGCAAGTTCAATAACAATTGAAACAGGATCAGTTAAGGGAAATTCAAAATATTTACAAGGGAATTCTAAAGTAATTGCTTCCTCAAAATCCTTTCTAAGAATAGTCTTAATCTATGATAAATATGGAAAGACAGTAATTTTCTCTCAAAAGCCATACCTTCTACTACTAACTCCCAGAAGTTAATATATAAAATTCTATGAAACTGGCATTCCTTGGTCTATCTAGGAAAGACTGAGACCCACCAATCAGTAAGATCCACAGAATAAGGTGATAGACCATAACTGATATTCTAGGCATTAAGTCTACTTAAAGATAGTTGAGCAAGATGAGTGCCTCCCTCCTAAAGAACAAAAAACAAAACACAAAACACAAAACACACACACAAAATGAAAGAAACACAGAAACAGCCAATATGTGGAAACATAAATAAGTAGCATAGCAATTGAGTGTAAATTTTTTTTTTACAAAATAGCAGAGATCCAACCTGATGGGAAGGAAAGCAAATGAATGAATGAATGAATGAATGAATGAATGAATGTTTAAAAAGTAGTGATAGTCAAGGCATAGACATAAAACCTAGCAAAGAGAAATTCTATCAATGGGATTTAAAAAAGACTTCATTTTAGTAATGGCAACTTGAAATGGAAATAGGATATAATAGCAGGAAGTATACACTGGGCAATGTTCTGGAAATCTGAAATTGGGGGATGCGGAACAGGGGGAAGGGAAATAGAGGAGATGCATAGAAACTCTATGGATAAAGGCATGATCCCAAGAGAGGACACATTTGGTATATCAGATACATTGCCAAATCATAAGTGGAGTAAAAGTGATGTAGCAATCAGCCACAGTGATCAATGTATTGCATCTCATCTAAAAATCCATTCTTCCACTGTCCTGGTTATAATAGCAGAACTTTTCTCTCTTGACAGGTATCATGTTAACCTTTATCAATAGAGGGTCCTAGACATGAGAGAAAGAAGCAGCTTTCTTCCTAAGTCTGTCGTCTCTCTATGCTTAATCCTAGAAGACTGCACAGTATACCAGTAGAGATCATCTCCAAAATGCTTCAACAGCACCACCCCCATCGGTGTTTTCCTCAGAAGATCCCTGGCTTGACTCATTCCCTTGGGCAGCTTCTCCCAGAACTTTAGCAAAATCTATCAGTGCCGAACTTCCCTCTGGGAAGCTTTCCAGCATACCACCTTTTTTGTTTTTTAATAATAAATTTATTTTTTATTGGTGTTCAATTTGCCAACATACAGAATAACACCCAGTGCTCATCCCGTCAAGTGTCCCCTTCAGTGCCTGTCACCCATTCACCCCCCCCCCCCGCCCTCTTCCCTTTCCACCACCCCTAGTTTGTTTCCCAGAGTTAGGAGTCTTTTCGTTCTGTCTCTCTTTCTGATATTTCCTACACATTTCTTCTCCTTTCCCTTATATTCCCTTTCACTATTATTTATATTCCACAAATGAATGAGACCATATAATGTTTGTCCTTCTCCGATTGACTTATTTCACAGCATAATACCCTCCAGTTCCATCCACATTGAAGCAAATGGTGGGCATTTGTCATTTCTAATGGCTGAGTAATATTCCATTGTATACATAAACCACATCTTCTTTATCCATTCATCTTTCGATGGACACCGAGGCTCCTTCCACAGTTTGACTATTGTGGACATTGCTGCCATAAACATTGGGGTGCAGGTGTCCCGGCGTTTCATTGCATCTGTATCTTTGGGGTAAATCCCCAACAGTGCAATTGCTGGGTCGTAGGGCAGGTCTATTTTTAACTCTTTGAGGAACCTCCACACAGTTTTCCAGAGTGGCTGCACCAGTTCACATTTCCACCAACAGTGTAAGAGGGTTCCCTTTTCTCCACATCCTCTCCAACATACCACCCTTATAGACATCAAGAGGTACAACATATCCCTGGAAGATGGCTTTTCCAAGGACTACAGAGGATGGCTTCCCAATGTACTGCCATCATGGGCAGCTTTCCAGTAAATCCCAGTTCCACCAGCATGGCACCCCAGCAAACTTCTCTGCCAATCAGTGACCACAGCGTCTCCTTCTTCCCAAGGTGTGGACCTTAACCCTAGGTTAGGGAAAGGGTAAGGACAGGGATATTAAGTTTTGTTCCTTCCTTAAGCGCTTTGCTTTCATACTCTCAGTAGAGGCTGCTCCTTATACCTTCTATCCTTGTATTCTTTGGAGTTGTCTTTATCACTTTAGTAGGTATTCTCCTGTTATAATGATTCTTTATGTTAAACTTTCCCTATTCAGATTACTCTATTTCCCATTAGGAATTCAATTTCAACATAAGTCCTTTCTGGGAGAAGACATGACGTTGCAAAACTAAAGGAATATGGACTAGACAATGAGATAGGCTATAAGATTTCATCAAAGGAACATAATGGGCAGAGGTTCCAGCAGAACAACTCTGAAGGGCATAGCCTACATACTTATCCTACATTTTTCAGCTGTGGCTTACCGTATGTTATGAAGGCTTCACCATGTATTTCTGTTAATGCAACATGACAGGCATAAGCCTCACCAGCATGTACTAACAATAAAATGTGTCAGCAATTAAAACAAGATTATTCCATGATTCTCAAATGTTAGTATACATAATAGTCCTCTAAAAAATCCTATTTAAAGGGCAAATTCCTACTATACACATAAAAGAAAACTTTAAATCAGTTAAGTCTGACATGCAGTTCTGAAATGAGCATTTTTAACAGGTATCTTGGGTTATATTTAAACATGATCTGTCAAATATATTTTAAGAAACATTTATTAAAAGGCAGAAGATATGGGCACCTGGGTGGTTCAGTGGTTGAGTGTCTGCCTTTGGCTCAGGTCGTGATCTTGGGGTCCTGTTATTGAGTCTCACATCAGGCTCCCTGCATCAGAGCCTGCTTCTCCCTTTGCATGTGTCTCTGCCTCTGTGGTCTCTCATGAATAAATGAATAAAATCTTTTTAAAAAGAGGCAGAGGATAATAAAAACACTTTGGCAATGTATCTGATACACCAAATTAAATAATTATTCAAAAGAATTAATTATGGATGTAAAAACTGAGAAATTGGAAATTCCAGATCAGAAATTTAGTTGTGTGCTGAAGATTCCTCCTGGTGAATATGAATGCATAAATCAGGATTTCAGGATTTTACCAGAAATGATGGTAACTGGCACTAAGGTATAAATAATAGATACAGAGAAAAGTACACACATAGTATTTATATATATATTATAATATTTATATATATTAGTATATATTTATAATAGTATTTAAGGTAATAACTGATAAGATGGAAATTTTTAGTTCAAGAATTAGTTCTCTGAATTAGTGATCTTTAAAATAAAGCAATTTGGTTTACAATAAGGTCTAGAGGACAACTGGACATGAAGGCCCAAGGCAAAGAAAGACACTAGAACTGGGGAGATGAGTCAAGGAACTGAGAGGCTAGGATTTAGGGTAGGTCTCCACATTGACAGGACAAAGTATAAAAAGAAAGGAGAGAGACAAATTCAGGAATGAAATAGAATAAAAAGTATTTGGTAGACGAAAATAAGAAGGCAGAGGCCAGCTAGATGATTCACATTGCAAAGTATGCATTTTACAAGAGGGTAGAACAGTAGACTTCACGTCAATCCCACATCTCTGCAAAGATAATGACCAATCTACCATAGTAAAAGAAAAGCTACTAACACTCTTCCAATGTTAGCCATAGCTATCCTAAAGCAAAGAGTATAAGGACCATAGAAGTCTATTCTGGAGCCAAAGGTATGATAATAAGAAGGTGTTAGCAGACAGTTACAATTTCTATCTTTATTTTTTAATTTTATATCCCAAATAAATGAACTTATTTAATTTAAAGTGCCTGGGATTCAAGAGCGTTTAATTGGACTGAACCATAAGCATAACCAAGGGAGAATCACAATGATTCTATAAATCACTGATGCTACTCTAGAAATCATCCTGCTATGTTAATAGCATAAAGTCTTTCCCAAAATAGAATTAAAAACCCTTAACGTTAGAGATCACCAGTTTTCAAAATGACCAAAAGACCTCTGAAAAATCTAAAGTACAAAAAAATTATTAAAATAACACTAGGTCAACCCCGGTGGTGCAGCGGTTTGGCGCCACCTGCAGCCTGGGGTGTGATCCTGGAGACCCGGGATCGAGTCTCACGTCAGGCTCCCTGCATGAAGCCTGCTTCTCCCTCTGCCTGTGTCTCTGCCTCTCTCTCTCTGTGTCTATGAATAAATAAATAAAATCTAAAAAAAATAACATTAAATTTAAAGAAAATCAATATATAATTTTATAAGTAAGTATATTATCATATTATACATGCTTTTTTAAATACAGGAGAAATGTTTAAGTTGATAAGTTTTCTCTTGTCACTTTTATGTCAGATAGGAAAGAAGGATAATTAAAATTTCCATTATTTAATTTTAGGAGAAAAAATGTGTCAGACTCAGAACATTCCAGACACATGCATGAATGCAGTGTGTAATCCCTGGGGAACATTTTGTCCTACCCATTTTTTTTCCTTCTCTACCTAAATTAAAAGATTGCAAACGATGATTATTCAAACACTTTTCACTTCAAATTGATTTCCAAATGAGACAAAATATCAATTTAATTCACAATTAAGAAATGTTATACTTACCTCTTCTATCTGATTGACCTGTCGCTGAAACCACTTTGAAAAGAAAGAAAAAAAAAAGAAAGAAATACTTATTGACAGGTTATTTGAACATATGGGTACACATGCATGCATTTGTGTGCATGTATCTTCATCTATCACATATTAGCCCTGAACCAAACATCATTTATCTTAGGGTTCAGAATAGGGCTAATGCAACATAACTGGAACATAACATTTTAACAATATATAGTAGCAAGTTTGGAAGTTCTTTTTACGCCTCAAAACGTAGAAACCTCTTCTTCATTAATATGTATTTCTGTACTAAATGTTAGTAGACTTAAACTGCAATATATTGAACGTACCTGATAAAGAGATTCCAAAATCTGGAAAATAAAGTTTTATTAAAACATTTTTTAAAAAATTTGTCATAATATATGTGATAAAATATTTAAGTCTAATTCTCAATCAGAAAAATGCCCAAATCACTAAAACTATAAATCTATAATCCAAAAATCATAATTTTTATAATACATAGTAGTTTTAGTATATGTTACATAGACAACTCAATTCTAGAAAAATTTGTCATTATAGATTGATATTAGAATATCCAAAATAATTCACATATATGATTTCATATATTTTCTTAATATAGGTAAGGAATAAACTTAAGATTCCTTTTGAAAGAGATTTTTTTTATATAGCAGAGAGTACAATAATGAAAAAGCATTATCATAAGAACATTATTTCTTCAACATAACTTTGCTCTGTTAAAGGGCCTAAAAATCAAGATATAAAATATTATACTACTACTTGATATTTTTAATGGAAATTGCAAATAACTGGTTTGGGAGATTGTGACAGAAATTGAATATCCAAAATGAATCATACAATCCAAAATACCAATATTTAACACTTAAAAATGTAATGTTAAAATGATTATGTTTGCCACACACATACACAAAAAGCCCATTCTATCACATCCAGATAAACGTTTTTAATTACTTTATTAAGTAAAAATATTACTACATTCATTCAGGCAGTAAAGAAAAGTTAACTAACTAAAAATCAGGCTAGTCTAAAATTTCCCTTCTGCCACACTAACCCTAAATCAATGTTTCAAAAAGTGTGGACCCATAGTCAAAAGTCTCAGCATCACCTAAACAAACATATTCATTGGTAATATAAATTCTTAGGCCCCATCTCAGTCAACTGGATCAAAAACTGTGGGAGTAGGACCAGCAATTTGTGTTTTAACTAGTGGTCCAATTGATCTCATTGTATACTAAAGTTTGAGAATCACTGTGCTAAATAATAAGAAATCAGAAATCTGAGGAAAAGGCTGACATCCTCAAGAAAACATACTAAAATTAAATAAACATCCATGTCTGAAGGAAAATATTTTCAGCTATATAAGGATTTAAAATGTAATATTCGCTGAGGCATACTACCTTGGAATAAACTTGTTCTTTCAATCACAAACAGAGATTCTAAGGTTCTCAAAACCTCCTTTCCTATCTTAGAAGATGATGGGAAACTATCATATATCAATTCATCCATTCATGAGAGCCAGAGTTCAACAACTATTTAAGCCACTAAAAGCCTGGAGGACAAAGGCTTTCTCAACTACTGAGAAAAATCACATCAGTTCTAGTAATGCTGAATATAGAACATTATTAATAAACATGGAAAATGAAAACTGACCATATGTGAGAAAATCAATTTCAGGCAAACACTAAACAATGAGAAAATTCTGTGAAGATGTGGAAGAATATATCTAAAGTTCCCCAGGAAAATATTAAACTTCCATTCTAATTTTAAAGATATCATTTAAGTGTAAAGCCAAAATAAAACTATTTTCAGAAATAGTTTTCTATTTCTATTTCAAAACTATTTTCAGAAATTCAAAGGCTCAGAAATGATTTCACCACACATTCTAACCTAGCAAACAATAACAAAATTAATTCCTAGAAAAGTAAACCCAAGAAAAACTACAAGCAAGGTAACCAGGAAATATCCTACTCTTTTTGTTTGTTTCAAGTTTTTATTCAAATGCCAGTTAGTTAACATATAATATTAGTCTCAGGAGTAGAATTTAGTGATTTATCACTTACGTATAACTCACTGTTCATCACAAGTGTCCTCCTTAATACCTATCACTCATTTAACCCATCCTCCTGCCTGCCTCCTCTCCCCCTCCAGCAATCCTGTTTTGTTCTCTATAGTTAAGAGTCTGTTATATGGCTTGCCTCCCTATATGGCTTGCCTCCCTATCCCCTTCCCAAGTTCATCTGTTTCATTTCTTAAATTCCATATATGAGTGAAATCATATGGTATTTGTCTTTCTCTGACCGACTTATTTCATTTAGCATAATACAATATAGTTCCATCTATGTTATTGCAAATGGCAGAGTCTCATTCTTGTTTATGGCTAAGTAATATTCCATTGTATATATACCATAACTTCTTAATTCATTCATGAGTCAATGGACATTTAGACTCTTCCCATAATTTGGCTATTGTTGATAATGCTGCTATAATATAAACATCAGGATACACGTATCCCTTTGAATTAGTATTTTTGCACTCTTTGAGTAAGTACCTAGTAGTGCAATTGCTAGATCCTTGGGTAGTTCTATTTTTAATTTTTTGAGGAACTTCCATACTGTTTTCCAGAGTGGCTGCACCAGTTTGCATTCCCACCAACAGTGTAGAAGGATTCCCTTTTCTTTGCATCCTCACCAACATCTGTTGCTTCCTGTATTATTAATTTTAGCCATTCCATCAGGGGTGAAGTGATATCTCATTATAATTTTGTTTGTATTTCCATGATGATGAGTAATATTGAGCATATTTTCATGTGTCTGTAAGCCATCTGAGTTAATACCCTACTCTTAAAAAATTGTGGTTAATGGGCCTGGCACTCAATGCTGCTATCATAAAAAGCTTCCTAATAAGAAGATGGCATAACATTTTTTAAAGTGAAATAATCTGCAACTAACATTCTAGATAGGCATATTATATCACTGAAGCCAAGAGAAGTCCTGAAGCAGCTTTTGCCTTTTTTTCGTCTACCTCAGAACCCTCTCAAAGCAAAACAAAACAAAATGAAAAAACAAAAAACAAAACAACAACAAAAAAAAACACCAAAAAACCCCAGCTAAGTGGAGGGCATTCCTCAACATTGAAAGGCAAATAAATAAGGCATAGCTCCCTGGAGAAAAAGATTGCAATTGCGGCAAATAATAGGCATGTCAATGGCTTGGAAGAAAAAGCTGGGGTGAGAGTTACTTTGGAAAATAAGGATTTTGAAAAGATCCCATATATAAGGAGGAATCTTGTCAGCCACACACTTGCCCATGCCAGGACTCATGCTCAGAAAATTTCTGAGTGGACATTAAACTTCCACCTTTTTTTATCTTTGGCTCAAGGGGAAGCAGAAAAGGAAGGCTAACTCAAGATTTGTAAATAGTCTGGCTAAGCTTTGAAGGAGTCTCGCAAAACAGAGCCAATCTTAAAGGAACAGGGGGAAATTGTGTGTGTGTGTGTGTGTGTGTGTGTGTGTGTGTGTGTGGCTCAAGGCTTTTAAGGAAATCTTTATCAAATCCACCAGCTGACCACAAGCAAATGGGAACAGAGAGCTGAGAGACAAAATACATCATCAAAGAATACAGACTTCTAAAATAAAATTTAGACTTCTGATTTCCAATGTGACATGGGAGGAACCTGGATTAGTCACTCTGACCTAACAATTAAAGCTGAATGAGCTGAAAATCAACAACTCTTCTTATATCTATCAAAGAATCAGGTCACAGAGCAAATCACAGCACCAAAATTGAAGATAAACTGCTGATACTAAGAATCAAAATTAATGCCAGAGCAGAAATCCATAAAAATAAACTTCCACAGGAACTAGCAGTGGGATAAGAAAACCAACTACAAAGAGATTGCAGAAAGCTCAAGCATGGACAAGTTCAAGTTAAAAAATTCAATGGTGGATAAGTGTTGAGGATTTCTTAAAAGACTGAAGCCTACTCTTACTATATTATCTAGCAATATCATTCTCCTTGGTGTTCCAGCCAAATGAGTGAAAACTATGTCCATACAAAAACATTCCGCATACAGAGTGTTTATAGCCAGGTTTAGTCATAATTTCCAAAACTGGAAGCAACAAGGTTCATCCAGTAAAGAATTCAATAGACGGTGGTACAACTACACAAAAAATGTTATTCTGGGAGACCCTGGTGCAGCGGTTTGGCGCCACCTGCAGCCTGGGGTGTGATCCTGGAGACCCGGGATCGAGTCTCACGTCAGGCTCCCTGCATGAAGCCTGCTTCTCCCTCTGCCTGTGTCTCTGCCTCTCTCTCTCTGTGTCTATGAATAAATAAATAAAATCTAAAAAAAATAACATTAAATTTAAAGAAAATCAATATATAATTTTATAAGTAAGTATATTATCATATTATATATGCTTTTTTAAATACAGGAGAAATGTTTAAGTTGATAAGTTTTCTCTTGTCACTTACTTTTATGTCAGATAGGATAGAAGGATAATTAAAATTTCCATTATTTAATTTTAGGAGAAAGAATGTGTCAGACTCAGAGCATTCCAGATACATGCATGAATGCAGTGTGTAATCCCTGGGAAACATTTTGTCCTACCCATTTTTTTTCCTTCTCTACCTAAATTAAAAGATTGCAAACGATGATTATTCAAACACTTTTCACTTCAAATTGATTTCCAAGTGAGACAAAATATCAATTTAATTCACAATTAAGAAATGTTATACTTACCTCTTCTATCTGATTGACCTGTCACTGAAACCACTTTGAAAAGAAAAAAAAAAAAGAAAAGAAATACTTATTGACAGGTTATTTAAACATATGGGTACACATGCATGCATTTGTGTGCATATATCTTCATCTATCACATATTAGCCCTAAGCCAAAGATCATTTATCTTAGGGTTCAGAATAGGGCTAATGCAACATAACTGGAACATAACATTTTTAACAATATATAGTAGCAAGTTTGGAAGTTCTTTTTACTCCTCAAAACTTAGAAACCTCTTCTTCATTAATATGTATTTCTGTACTAAATGTTAGTAGGCTTAAATAGGCTTAAACTGCAATATATTGAACATACCTTAAAAACAGATTCCAAAATCTGGAAAATAAAGTTTTATTTAAAACATTTTTTTAATTTGTCATAATATACGTGATAAAATATTTAAGTCTAATTCTCAATCAGAAAAATGCCCAAATCACTAAAACTATAAATCTATAATCCAAAAATCATAATTTTTATAATACATAGTAGTTTTAGTATATCTTACATAGACAACTCAATTCTAGAAAAACTTCTGTCATTATAGATCGATATTAAAATATCCAAAATAATTCACATATATGATTTCATATATTTTCTTAATATAGGTAAGGAATAAACTTAAGATTCCTTTTGAAAGAGATTTTTTTTATATAGCAGAGAGTACAATAATGAAAAAGCATTATCATAAGAACATTATTTCTTCAACATAACTTTGCTCTGTTAAAGGGCCTAAAAATCAAGATATAAAATATTATACTACTACTTGATATTTTTAATGGAAATTGCAAATAACTGGTTTGGGAGATTGTGACAGAAATTGAATATCCAAAATGAATCATACAATCCAAAATACCAATATTTAACACTTAAAAATGTAATGTTAAAATGATTATGTTTGCCACACACATACACAAAAAGCCCATTCTATCACATCCAGATAAACGTTTTTAATTACTTTATTAAGTAAAAATATTACTACATTCATTCAGGCAGTAAAGAAAAGTTAATTAACTAAAAATCAGGCTAGTCTAAAATTTCCCTTCTGCCACACTAACCCTAAATCAATGGTTCAAAAAGTGTGGTCCCATAGTCAAAAGCATCAGCATCACCTAAACAAACATATTCATTGGTAATATAAATTCTTAGGCCCCATCTCAGTGAACTGGATCAAAAACTGTGGGAGTAGGACCAGCAATTTGTGTTTTAACTAGTGGTCCAATTGATCTCATTGTATACTAAAGTTTGAGAATCACTGTGCTAAATAATAAGAAATCAGAAATCTGAGGAAAAGGCTGACATCCTCAAGAAAACATACTAAAATTAAATAAACATCCATGTCTGAAGGAAAATATTTTCAGCTATATAAGGATTTAAAATGTAATATTCGCTGAGGCATACTACCTTGGAATAAACTTGTTCTTTCAATCACAAACAGAGATTCTAAGGTTCTCAAAACCTCCTTTCCTATCTTAGAAGATGATGGGAAACTATCATATATCAATTCATCCATTCATGAGAGCCAGAGTTCAACAACTATTTAAGCCACTAAAAGCCTGGAGGACAAAGGCTTTCTCAACTACTGAGAAAAATCACATCAGTTCTAGTAATGCTGAATATAGAACATTATTAATAAACATGGAAAATGAAAACTGACCATATGTGAGAAAATCAATTTCAGGCAAACACTAAACAATGAGAAAATTCTGTGAAGATGTGGAAGAATATATCTAAAGTTCCCCAGGAAAATATTAAACTTCCATTCTAATTTTAAAGATATCATTTAAGTGTAAAGCCAAAATAAAACTATTTTCAGAAATAGTTTTCTATTTCTATTTCAAAACTATTTTCAGAAATTCAAAGGCTCAGAAATGATTTCACCACACATTCTAACCTAGCAAACAATAACAAAATTAATTCCTAGAAAAGTAAACCCAAGAAAACTACAAGCAAGGTAACCAGGAAATATCCTACTCTTTTTGTTTGTTTCAAGTTTTTATTCAAATGCCAGTTAGTTAACATATAATATTAGTCTCAGGAGTAGAATTTAGTGATTTATCACTTACGTATAACTCACTGTTCATCACAAGTGTCCTCCTTAATACCTATCACTCATTTAACCCATCCTCCTGCCTGCCTCCTCTCCCCCTCCAGCAATCCTGTTTTGTTCTCTATAGTTAAGAGTCTGTTATATGGCTTGCCTCCCTATATGGCTTGCCTCCCTATCCCCTTCCCAAGTTCATCTGTTTCATTTCTTAAATTCCATATATGAGTGAAATCATATGGTATTTGTCTTTCTCTGACCGACTTATTTCATTTAGCATAATACAATATAGTTCCATCTATGTTATTGCAAATGGCAGAGTCTCATTCTTGTTTATGGCTAAGTAATATTCCATTGTATATATACCATAACTTCTTAATTCATTCATGAGTCAATGGACATTTAGACTCTTCCCATAATTTGGCTATTGTTGATAATGCTGCTATAATATAAACATCAGGATACACGTATCCCTTTGAATTAGTATTTTTGCACTCTTTGAGTAAGTACCTAGTAGTGCAATTGCTAGATCCTTGGGTAGTTCTATTTTTAATTTTTTGAGGAACTTCCATACTGTTTTCCAGAGTGGCTGCACCAGTTTGCATTCCCACCAACAGTGTAGAAGGATTCCCTTTTCTTTGCATCCTCACCAACATCTGTTGCTTCCTGTATTATTAATTTTAGCCATTCCATCAGGGGTGAAGTGATATCTCATTATAATTTTATTTGTATTTCCATGATGATGAGTAATATTGAGCATATTTTCATGTGTCTGTAAGCCATCTGAGTTAATACCCTACTCTTAAAAAATTGTGGTTAATGGGCCTGGCACTCAATGCTGCTATCATAAAAAGCTTCCTAATAAGAAGATGGCATAACATTTTTTAAAGTGAAATAATCTGCAACTAACATTCTAGATAGGCATATTATATCACTGAAGCCAAGAGAAGTCCTGAAGCAGCTTTTGCCTTTTTTTCGTCTACCTCAGAACCCTCTCAAAGCAAAACAAAACAAAATGAAAAAACAAAAAACAAAACAACAACAAAAAAAAACACCAAAAAACCCCAGCTAAGTGGAGGGCATTCCTCAACATTGAAAGGCAAATAAATAAGGCATAGCTCCCTGGAGAAAAAGATTGCAATTGCGGCAAATAATAGGCATGTCAATGGCTTGGAAGAAAAAGCTGGGGTGAGAGTTACTTTGGAAAATAAGGATTTTGAAAAGATCCCATATATAAGGAGGAATCTTGTCAGCCACACACTTGCCCATGCCAGGACTCATGCTCAGAAAATTTCTGAGTGGACATTAAACTTCCACCTTTTTTTATCTTTGGCTCAAGGGGAAGCAGAAAAGGAAGGCTAACTCAAGATTTGTAAATAGTCTGGCTAAGCTTTGAAGGAGTCTCGCAAAACAGAGCCAATCTTAAAGGAACAGGGGGAAATTGTGTGTGTGTGTGTGTGTGTGTGTGTGGCTCAAGGCTTTTAAGGAAATCTTTATCAAATCCACCAGCTGACCACAAGCAAATGGGAACAGAGAGCTGAGAGACAAAATACATCATCAAAGAATACAGACTTCTAAAATAAAATTTAGACTTCTGATTTCCAATGTGACATGGGAGGAACCTGGATTAGTCACTCTGACCTAACAATTAAAGCTGAATGAGCTGAAAATCAACAACTCTTCTTATATCTATCAAAGAATCAAGGTCACAGAGCAAATCACAGCACCAAAAATTGGAGAGATAAACAGCTGATACTAAGAATCAGAAATTATCAGAGCAGAAATCCATAAAAATAAACTTCCACAGGAACTAGCAGTGGGATAAGAAAACCCAAACTACAAATGAATTGCAGGAAGCTCAGCATGGACAAGTTCAAGTTAAAAAATTCAATGGTGATAAGTTTTGAGGAGTTTCTTTAAAAACTAAGCCTACTCTTACTATATTATCTAGCAATCATTCTCCTTGGTGTTTGCCCAAATTAGTTGAAAACTATGTCCATACAAAAACATCTGCACACAGATGTTTATAGCAAGTTTATTCATAATTGTCAAAACTTGGAAGCAAACAAGGTATCATCCAATAAGTGAATCAAAAGACTGGTACAACTACGCAATAAATTGTTATTCTGCATACATCCAAAAAAGAGCTGTCAGTCCATGAAAAGACATGTATGAATCTTAATTGAATATTGCTAAGTGAAAGAAGCCAATCAAAAAGAGGCTATGCATATTGTATGATTCCAACTATATGACATTCTGGAAAAGGAAAACTATAAACACATAAAGAGATCAGTGGCTATCAGGGGTTAAATAGGGAAAGGAAGATAAATATGTGAAGCACATAGAATTTTTAGGGCAGTGAAACTATTCTGTATACTATAATTGCACATACATATCATTTTACATTCGCTAAAACCCATAGAATGGACAACGCCAAGAGAAAGCCATATGTAAACTATAGACTTTGGGTGGTGATGATGTGTCAGTACAGTTTCATAGATCATACAGAGATAACAGTCTGGTGCATTGTGTTAATAGGGAAAGCCATGTATGCATAGAAATAGGGGAAATATGGAAACTCTCTGTACTATATGCAATGAACATAAAATTGCTTTAAAAATGAATATTTAAAAAATAATAGCTTGGAAAACTCACTAAACAAAAGTAACCACAAAATTTAAGGAGAAGGAAAAATCTGATATCCAGAGTTATCACATATTCAAAATATCTAGTTTTTAACAAAAAAAATTATGAAGCAAGCATTCAATGAAACAGTAAATTGTGACTTATTTGAAGGAAAAAAAATAAACAGATACTGTCCCTAAGAAAGCTTACACACTGAACTTAGTAGACAAAAACTTTAAATCAACTGTCTTAAATATATCCAAAGAGCTAAAGGAAATCATGCACAAAGAATTAAAGGAAACAAAAAAATAGCATTCTAACAAATATAAAAAAAGATATAGAAATTACAAAAAGAAGCCAAATTCTAGAAATTAAAAATTAAATAAATGAACAAAAGGAACTATAACTGAAATTACTATAACTATAACTGAACTTTACTAGAGGGTTTTGAAAACAGATTTGAACAGGCAAAATAATCAGTCAATTTAAAGACAAGTCAATTGAAATGATCCATTCTGATAGGAAAAAAAGAAAAATGAATGAAAAAAGGACTAACAGAACTATGGGACATCATCAACATTATCAACATAGACATAACTGGACTCCCAGGAAAATAAAGAGAAAAGAGGGTAAAAAGAATAAGGAAATAATGACTGAATATTTCCCAAATTTGAGAAAAAACAAGGATTTATATGTCAAAATCCTAGAAGAATAAATGAAAAAGATCTATATGAAGACACATTATAATAAAACTGTTGAAAACCAAACACAAATATAAAATCTTGACAGCAACAAGAGAGAATATGTTCAAGGTATCTTCAATAAAATTAACAGCTGATTTCTCTTCAGAGACTATGGAACCAGAAGGTAGTGTGATGGCATATTTTAATGCAATTAATGACAGATAGGAGGGGGAGGGGCAAGATGGTGGAAGAGTAGGGTCCCCAAGTCACCTGTCCCCACCAAATTACCTAGATAACCATCAAATCATCCTGAAAATCTACGAATTCGGCCTGAGATTTAAAGAGAGACCAGCTGGAACGCTACAGTGAGAAGAGTTCGGGCTTCCATCAAGGTAGGAAGACGGGGGAAAAGAAATAAAGACACAAAAGGCCTCCACGGGGGAGGGGCCCCACGAGTAGCCGGGCTGAGGCTGGGGCGAGTGTCCCCAGGACAGGAGAGCCCCGTCCCGGAGGAGCAGGAGCTGCACAACCTTCCCGGGTGGAAAGGGGCTCCCGGGGAATTGGAGCAGGACCCAGGAGGGCGGGGATGCCCTCGGGCTCCCTGGGACACTAACAGGCACCTGCGCCCCGGGAGATGCGCCGAGCTCCCTAAGGGCTGCAGCGCTCGGCGGGACCCGGAGCAGCTCGGAGGGGCTCGGGCGGCGGCTCCGTGGAGGGGGCTGCGGGGCGGGAGCGCGAATCCAACAGCGCAGACTCCGGAGCACAGGGCGCCGGGACACAGCCCAGGATCCGGCCTCCCCGGGGACAGGCAGAGGCCGGGAGGGCCCAGGACAGCGAGGACGCTCCTGTTTGGAACTGAGAAGATCAGCGGCCCCGCCCGGAGCCCCCAGGCCCTGCAGACAGAGAGCCCCGGAGCTACTGCGGGAGCTGACTCCAGGGTCCCAGAGCTGCCCCCGCCACTGGGGCTTCCTCACGGGGTGAACAACCCCCACTAAGCCCTGCACCAGGCAGGGGCAGAGCAGCTCCCCCAAGTGCTAACACCTGAGAATCAGCACAGCAGGCCCCTCCCCCAGAAGACCAAGGAGACGGACCAGTTCCAAGGGAAGTCAAGGGACTTAAAAGTATACAGAATCGGAAGATACTCCCCCGTGTTTTTTTTGTTGTTGTTGTTGTTTTGTTTTTGTTTTTTTTGTTTTTGTTTTTGTTTTGTTTTGTGCTTTTTTTTCTTTCTTTCTTCTTGATTTCTGATTGCTTCCCCCACCCCACCCCCCCTTTTTTCTCTTTTTTCTCCTTTCTTTCTTTTTCTTTCTTTTTCTTCTCTTTTTTCCCTCTTTTTCTTCTTTCTCTTTTTTCTTTTTCTCTTTTCTTTCCTTCTATCTCTCTCTTTTTCTCCTTTTCCCAATACAACTTGTTTTTGGCCACTCTGCACTGAGCAAAATGACTAGAAGGAAAACCTCACCTCAAAACAAAGAATCAGACAGTCCTCTCTCCCACAGAGTTACAAAATCTGGATTACAATTCAATGTCAGAAAGCCAATTCAGAAGCACTATTATACAGCTACTGGTGGCTCTAGAAAAAAGCATAAAGGACTCAAGAGACTTCATGACTGCAGAATTTAGATCCCATCAGGCAGAAATTAAAAATCAATTAAATGAGATGCAATCCAAGCTAGAAGTCCTAACGACGAGGGTTAACGAAGTGGAAGAACGAGTGAGTGACATAGAAGACAAGTTGATGGCAAAGAGGGAAACTGAGGAAAAAAGAGACAAGCAATTAAAAGATCATGAGGATAGATTAAGGGAAATAAATGACAGCCTGAGGAAGAAAAACCTACGTTTAATTGGGGTTCCTGAGGGCGTGGAAAGGGACAGAAGGCCAGAATATGTATTTGAACAAATCCTAGCTGAAAACTTTCCTAATCTTGGAAGGGAAACAGGCATTCAGATCCAGGAAATAGAGAGATCCCCCCCTAAAATCAACAAAAACCATTCAACACCTCGACATTTAATAGTGAAGCTTGCAAATTCCAAAGATAAGGAGAAGATCCTTAAAGCAGCAAGAGAAAAAAAGTCCCTGACTTTTATTGGGAGGAATATTAGGGTAACAGCAGACCTCTCCACAGAGACCTGGCAGGCCACAAAGGGCTGGCAGGATATATTCAGGGTCCTAAATGAGAAGAACATGCAACCAAGAATACTTTATCCAGCAAGGCTTTCATTCAAAATGGAAGGAGAGATAAAGAGCTTCCAAGACAGGCAGGAACTGAAAGAATATGTGACCTCCAAACCAGCTCTGCAAGAAATTTTAAGGGAGACTCTTAAAATTCCCCTTTAAGAAGAAGTTCAGTGGAACAATCCACAAAAACAAGGACTGAATAGATATGATGACACTAAACTCATATCTATCAATAGTAATTCTGAACGTGAACGGGCTTAACGACCCCATCAAAAGGCGCAGGGTGTCAGACTGGATAAAAAAGCAGGACCCATCTATTTGCTGTCTACAAGAGACTCATTTTAGACAGAAGGACACCTACAACCTGAAAATAAAAGGTTGGAGAACCATTTACCATTCAAATGGTCCTCAAAAGAAAGCAGGCGTTGCCATCCTTATATCAGATAAATTAAAATTTACCCGGAAGACTATAGTGAGAGATGAAGAGGGACACTATATCATACTCAAAGGATCTATCCAACAAGAGGACTTAACAATCCTCAATATATATGCCCCGAATGTGGGAGCTGCTAAATATTTAAACCAATTAATAACCAAACTGAAGAAATACTTTGATAATAATACACTTATACTTGGTGACTTCAATCTAGCTCTTTCTATACTCAATAGGTCTTCTAAACACAACATCTCCAAAGAAACGAGAGCTTTATTTTTTTTTCATGTAAATAAATATATTTATAATTTTATTTTAACACCATGGTTTAAACCCAGCATTTGATCATTCATATTATATTACATAATGACTCTAATAATTTAAGAAATTTTATAACATACATTTGAATGTTACTACCATTAATTACAATTATTTCATTGCCTATTTGCAAAATATGGAGAACTCTGTAAAACCTGATTCTTCTCAGCTCTGTGACTCTTCTGTTGCCCTTGCACCCTGCCCACAATACTGAATCGTTTCTGAGCTGTGTCCCTTACAATAAACTACAACAATAAACTACAACATTCAGGAGTGCCTTGCTGCTGCCTGGCCATTTAATAATTAAAGTGTGCTATTATAAAAAAGGCAATAAACAGGGATACAAAGAAATCAGGCAGTGATGCCAAGTCCAGAAGACAAGCATTCTTTCATGACACATTCAAGAAACTTCCCTCAATATGAGGTCAGTCAGTATCCAATAAACTTTCTTTACATGTTTAGAGATATAAATACAGGTTTTTTACTTTCTATATAGTTAGAATAAGACTTTTATTTATTTCATTTGAAGACATACTGCTTTCATCTTTTGGTCTCAATACAAGAGAAACAGAGAATTTGGTTCTTCAGTAGGAAATGTACCCCTCGGATGGGAGAAATTAGCACTGTTTTCAAACTTACGTAATGTGCACAGAATACATGGTAAAATTAAGTGAAGAGTATTACCAGAGAGACAAAGGATATGGTGGACAAGGTTGAACAAAAAATGTGCACTGCCAAGTGGAATGTTACATTTAGAAATAGCTTGCATATAGAAATAAATTTTAAATAAATCTTTTTGTTGTCACAATACAGTAAGAATAAGGTAGGAATATGATAGTTCAATCTTCAGTTTTTTGTGCAATTTTTACAAATGCAGAAAGTGTGAAATATTTGGAATGGAAACATTTCTGTATTACATACTCTGAGAAAGAGCTAAAATATGAAATTATGGAAAGTTGATTTTATTCAATATTTAAAATGTCACAGATTGGTGATACATTGCTTATGGTCAAATGATTTAACCTAGGTTGAAATATGTACTGGTTTAAATTAACCTTCAGTGCATGTAGGATTCCACAGGGCATCATAGCCTAGAAGTTCAGTCTGTGTGGATTTATCTACTCTTGAAGCAAAAGCCTTCTGTAAATGCTGGACTTTTTCCAGCTCTTCCTGAAGTTGGGAAATGAGTTCATCCCGTTCTTTCAGCTGCAGCTTCAGCAGTGAGCATTCATCTTTCATTATATCCTTGAAAGGCAATGGCTCTTCAGTAAGAGGACTAACAGGAAGTGAAGTGGTGCTACTTGCCGGGCTCATGTCTGCACTCTCTTGAAGAACTCTCTTCATCTTTAATAATAACGTCTTGACGGCTGTGCAGTCCTGTAACATCAGTCTGAAGGGCAGAGAATCAAGGCCTCCATTTTCTTCCACACCTTGCAGGGGCCAGTCTGCAGATGGACTGCTGGGCATTCGGCTGATATGGGAACACCTGACTTCCTGATCAATGTCTTTTGTTAATTTCAGGGACAGATTCTGTTTAGAAGATTCAGGAAATTTTAGTTCTTCTCTTTTCTTCTTTTCTATTGTTGGTTCCAGAGGAGTGAGAACCACAGCAGCACATGAGACTACAGAGTGGTATGAATCCTCCTGGCAAACCGAAGGATGAAGATTCTGTTCCTCTAAAAATTCTAGATCAAGCATTAGATCATCTTCATCCAGTTCACAAGATCCCAAATTATTCAAAACATCCATGCTGTTCATTTTTGAAGATGATGAACCTGCTCTTTGCTTTCTTAGACTATTTACTTCTTCTACATTTCCATCTTTTGGTTTCAAAACCATTCTGCTACTCCCTGCAGTTCCTTCAGATGAGGATCGCAGTCGCCTTTCTATAAATCTTCCTTCACGATATGGACTGAAGCTACTGGCAAGAACTTTGGCAGGATTTGATTCGTATCCATATGATGTTTTGTTAAAAATATGATGATCAGCAGAAGAGGGTATTATCCTTGAATCTGAAATAGGATGAATCCCTTTAACACGGTCAGCTATTGCTTTATGCTGCTCATAAAATCCAAGTTTCCTTGGGGAGCTTGTCGTCAACATTGTTTCACCATTTTGTACTACCATATGTTCTTCTCTTTGCATGTCTCCTGATAGGTGAGCCTCTGAGTTGTTCCCATTCATAACAGGTAGTTCAGTGATTTGCAATAACACTTCCTTCTGATTAGCAGCAGAGGTTTCTGGTAAGGAATTAGATTCAGTGCTACATTGGCCTTCTAACCTGTATTTTCCAGGAGACATAATTGCACAGGGAACAGTTCCCATAAGGTCTATTGTTGTCTTTGTAACAGCAGCAGGATTGGAAGAGATCTGAGAGGTAGAATCATTGTGGCCAAAGTTGTCACAGTGGGATGCCATGCTCCCACTTTTAGGAAATGCATCTGCTTCAGACACAGAATCTTCAGTCAAGGCTAAGAATTCAGAAGGTGTCTGAGCTGTTGTAAGATCAGCAGAAGCAATGGAGATTGTAAAGAACTTCCTGCCCGTTCTGTTACATCCACAGAACAAGATGGAGAAGCTCTTACTAATACAGATTCTCTCTCTTGGTACTGTGTAATTTCCAATGAGAATCCAGATTGTTTTACCAATGAAATGGATTGACTCTGTGGAACTGGCTTAGAAAACTTATAGTGAGATGAAAAAGATTTAGTAAGTAGCTTTTTTGTTGACTGCTTAACAGAACGGCGAGTTTGTTCTTCTGTAAATCCAGAATCATCCCCCTCACTTTTGCCAGAACTTAGGCAATTTATAAAAACATTCTTATTAGTTGAGTGCTCCTTTACCCTTTCAAAATCTTCTGTCAAAGATCTTGTTATCTTCTTATTTCGTGAACTACTAAAACCAACAGAATGTCTTCCCCTGGTTTTAATATGTTCTTCCAAACTTAGTTTTGGCATACTGCTATGACCAGATTGAGCACCATTTGAAATACTAAGGTTCTGATTGGTAGTGTCTTGCTTAGGTTCACTCCCTTTCTTATGGTGGAAACTAATGGAAGGAGTACGGAAGATGCTTCTGCGTTTACCTGTACTACCTGAGCTTGAGTTAGTGCTGGAAGGAGAGGAACTGTGGACACCAACTGTATTACTGGAGGAGGGTGAAGAAGGAAGAGAATCATGTCTTCTGCTAATACTTCTTCTGAATATTGGCAACCGGGAGACCAGGGTAGATCGTCTTGATCCTGAGTCCCCCATTGGGACTCCAAGGCTTGCACTGTGATAGCCAACTTAGCAGCCTTGAAGGGCTCCGCGCCGCTTGTTAAGGCTTCTCCGGGGCACTCAGAAATGTATGTCTTCGGGGCTCGGGGGTGTCTTTCCCGGTCCCCTCCTCTGCCCTCCTTCCCCTTCTCGGCCGTTGGGCTCCTTCTCCACTCCCGGTTGCAGAGCCGAGCTGCGTTTTTTAATGATCCTCCTCCTGCTGCAGCCCGCGGCCGCAGCGCCGCTCTGCCCGAGCCACCGCTTCCCAGGCAGTCATGTTGAGACAGACACGGATTGGCAGTCGGTCGGCGACTGTTTGTGGCGAGAGAGAGCAGAGCGGAGCAGAGCAGAGGAGGGCAGGGGAGGGACGTGGGGAGGCGCTTCCAAGTGTGTGAGTGCGCGGAGTGTGACTGCGCGGGGAACGCCGAGGCCCGGGCGGCGGCCGCGCTCCCCGACTCGAAACGAGAGCTTTAAATGATACACTGGACCAGATGGATTTCACAGATATCTACAGAACTTTACATCCAAACTCAACTGAATACACATTCTTCTCAAGTGCACATGGAACATTCTCCAGAATAGACCACATACTGCGTCACAGATCGGGTCTGAACCGATACCAAAAGATCGGGATAGTCCCCTGTATATTCTCAGACCATAATGCCTTGAAATTAGAACTTAATCACAACAAGAAGTTTGGAAGGACCTCAAACACGTGGAGGTTAAGGACCATCCTGCTAAAAGATGAAAAGGTCAACCAGGAAATTAAGGAAGAATTAAAAAGATTCATGGAAACTAATCAAAATGAAGATACAACCGTTCAAAATCTTTGGGATGCAGCAAAAGCAGTCCTGAGGGGGAAATACATCGCAATACAAGCAGCCATTCAAAAACTGGAAAGATCTCAGATTCAAAAGCTCACCTTACACATAAAGGAACTAGAGAAAAAGCAACAAATAGACCCCACCCCCAGCAGAAGAAGACAGTTAATTAAAATTCGAGCAGAACTCAATGATATCGAGACCAAAAGAACTGTGGAACAGATCAACAGAACCAGGTGTTGGTTCTTTGAAAGAATTAATAAGATAGATAAACCATTAGCCAGCCTTATTAAAAAGAAGAGAGAGAAGACTCAAATTAATAAAATCATGAATGAGAAAGGAGAGATCACTACCAACACCAAGGAAATACAAACGATTTTAAAAACATATTATGAACAGCTGTACGCCAATAAATTAGGAAATATAGAAG
>NC_054831.1:51592550-51605056 GCF_018345385.1 Vulpes lagopus | reverse complement strand
CTCTTACTACAGTCTTTGGGATAAACTTATTTATCTGATATAAGGATGGCTACCCCTGCTTTCTTTTGAAGACCATGTGAATGGTAAATGGTTCTTCAACCTTTTATTTTCATGCTGTAGGTGTCCTTCTATCTAAAATGAGTCTCTTGTAGACAGCAAATAGATGGGTCTTGATTTTTTTATCCAGTCTGAAACCCTGCGTCTTTTGATGGGATCATTTAGCCCATTCACATTCAGAGTACCTATTGAAAGATATTAATTTACTATCATTGTAATGTCTATTCAGTCCCTGTTTTTGTGGATTATTTCTTTGGGCTTCCTCTTTCTTTTACAGGGTCCCCATTAATATTACTTGCAGAGCTCGTTTGGTGGTCACATATTCTTTCAGCTTCTGCCTATCTTAGAAGCTCTTTATCCTATTCTGAATGAAAGGCTCGCTGGATAGAGTATTCTTGGCTGGATGTTCTTGTCATGTAGAACCCTGAATATTTCCTGCCAGCTGTTTCTGGCCTGCCAGATCTCTGTGGAGAGGTCTGCTGTTAATCTAATATTTCTCCCCATATAAGTTAGAAATCTCTTGTCTCTTGCTGTTTTAAGGACTTTCTTTTTCTTTGGAATTTGCTTGTTTCACCATTAAATGTCGAGTTCTGCTTCCCACCCCTCCCCTTGGTGGGGGACCTCTCTATCTCCTGGACCTGAATGCCTTTTTCCCTCCCCAAATATGGGAAGTTCGCAGGTATGATTTGTTCAAATATCCTTTCTGGCCCTCTGGCCCTCTCGCCCTGCTGTGGAACCCCAATTATGCATAGATGTTTTCCTTCTGAGGTTCTTAGTTATTTCCCTTAAACTTTCCTCATGGTCCTTTAGTTGTTTTTCTGTTTTCTCTTCAGCTTTCCTCTTTGCCATCAACTTGTCTTCTGTGGCACTCACTCTTTCCTCTAACTCATTAACCCTCATTGTTAGGACCTTCAGTTTGGATTGCATCTCATTTAATTAATTTTTAATTTTGACTAATTAGATCAAAATTCTGCAGTCATGAAGTTTCTTTAAAACTCTCTGCTTTTTTACAAAGCTACCACTAGCTTTATAATTGTGCTTTTGAATTGGCTTTCTGACATCGAATTGTAATTCAAATTCTGTAAGTCTGTGGAAGAGAGTACTGTTTCTGATTCTTTCTTTTGGGGTGAGATCTTCCTTCTAGTCATTTTGCTCACTGCAGAGTGGCTGTATGAACGGGCTGAGTCAAGACTATCAACCACAATCTAAGTCAATTTCACCTTAGATGATTGTTTTTAAACATTTCATTTATGTATTTTTGAGAGACACAGAGAGGGGCAGAGACACAGGCAGAGGGAGAAGCAGGCTCCATGCAGGGAGCCTGATGTGGGACTTGATCCTGGGACTCCAGGATCATGCCCTGAGCTGAAGGCAGGCACTAAACCACTGAGCCACCCAAGGTTTCTTATCCTTCGATGATTCTGACAAGGTCCATGACATGAAATTTAAAACGAAGAGAAGAACAAAATAACACAAAATGACCACTAAAGTGAAAAACAAATTTTAAAACAAAGTAGTAGAAAATAAAAGGCCAAGAATGCCAAGGAAGAAAAAAAGAGAAAAAAAGCAAAGGTAAAGAGGGGGAAAAAAAAAGAAGTAGAAAAATAAAATGTTGGGGGGACTGGGACATGGTGGTGTTGATGAAGTTGTAGTGGAGGGACAATGTAGTCTACCTGAGGGGTGCTAGGGGGTGATCCTCTTGGTCCTGGGTGTATTAAGTTCTGTATGTTAGAAGATACTGAGTCCCAAATTTCTATAAACCAGAAATACTTGTAGAGAGCCCCAACATTGTTCCCCGAAACATAAATGAGATAAAAAGGGGGGGCAGAATGGGAATGAAGAGAGAATATAGTCTCACAGAATGAACCAGCACGGTATACCACTTGGTTCTGGGTGCATGCTGGTCCTGTTTTAGAAGGTATTGTGCCATTGTAGAACAAAATGAGGCACAGAAAACAAAAAAGCACACACACACAAAACATATCTCGTCTAGCTCCCAAAATTATGTTGAGTATGTTGAAGGGAATCTAGAAGTGGAAAATATATCTAAGACATGTAATTGTAAACATATGAGAGTCAAAAAGGAAGAAACTTGAAAAGGTGGCAAAATATTGTAGTTAAGGTGGAAAAGGAGAAAGAAAATTGGAAACTTACAGTCTGATAAAAAATGAGTTGTACTGGAACATAGGGGGCGGGGAAGAGGGGTACCCTCTAGTTCTATATACTGTAGATCCCTCCACTTCCCCTGGAGCTTTCCAGCGCTGCTGGGTCGGGAACTCCCCCTGTCCTTCCAGCTGGTCTTCTGGGGGAGGGGCAGGTGTGTGCACCTTGGGGAGCTGTCCCGCCCCCTGCTGGGTGCAGGGTCACGGGGAGCCGACCTCCCGTGAGGCCCGTGTCCCCGGCGGCCCCTCTTCCGGGCACCGGGTGGCACCAGGAGGGACAACCACACCGGCGGCGGCCAGGTCTCCCTGGCCCTGGAGGGCGCCCCCCGCCGTGACTCCTGCCATCTCCCAGGCCACAGGGGCCTGGCTGCTCCCGGGGCAGGAGGGTCCTCGCTGTCCTTGGCCCTCCCCGCCTCGGCCTGTCCCGGGGGGAGCGCAGGATCCCGGCTGTGTCCCCTGGGGTCCGGGCCTTGCGCTGCTGGAGTCTGGCTCCCGGAGCCCCTCCCGACCCACCGGCTTCTCCCTGGGCCCGGCGCAGCGCGCTCCAGCCCTTTAGGGAGCTGGGCCGGAGTGGGGGGCGCTCTCCCCCGGCACACTTCCTCTGTCAGTGACCCCAAGACTGGAGGTCCCCCCGCTTCCTGCCCGAGGTCCCTGCTGAGCGCCTTTCCATCCCGGAGGAATCCGGGGCGGATTGTAAAGCTCCCACTCGTCCGCTTCTCCGGGACTGGGCTTTCCCGCCTGGGAGGCTTTCCCCGCCGCAGGCCTTAGCCAGGCTCCTCCGGTGCACCCCCCCACACACACTTGATTCTGTTTTATTTTTTTCCGCCTTCCTACCTTGTTAGAAGCGAAAACCCTTCGCTCTGTACCGTTCTGACTGTTCTCTCTTTAAATCTCAGGTCAGGGGGATCCCTGGTGGCTCAGCGGTTTGGCGCCTGCCTTTGGCCCAGGGCAGATCCTGGAGTCCCGGGATCGAGTCCCACGTCGGGCTTCCGGCATGGAGCCTGCTTCTCCCTCCTCCTGTGTCTCTGCCTCATGTCTCTTTCTCTATCATAAATAAATAAATAAATCTTTAAAAAAAAAAAACTCAGGTTGGGCACTTGCCCCGGGAGGGGGGGCACTTGACGGGTTGAGCACTGCGTGTTATACTATATGTTGGCAAATCGAACTCCAGTAAAAAAATAAATAAATAAAAATCAATCAATCAATCAATCTCAGGTCGAATTCGTAGGTGTTCAGGGTGATTTGAAAGTTATCAAGGTAAGTTGGTGGGGCCAGGTGCTTGAGGATCCCTACTCCTCCCTCACCTTGCCCCTGTCCCACCCAAGATGGAATTCTAAACAATCACCTTTGCAAACGAAATGAGACAGAAATGCCTCATACTAAAATGAATTCTGAGGTATTTTCTTTAGTTATTTTGAAGTACGTGTGTATGTATTTGTACGTATGTATATTTTATTTTTTGGAATTATTATTTTTCTCCATGCATGTGTATATTTCTAAAAAAACAAACCCTGTACATTATGGAAAGTACAGAGGATTTTAAAAGAATACATATATATGTGTGTGTGAGTGTGTGTGTGTATATATATACATATATACATAGATACATACATACAGACACATACGGGTCTATATGGGGGGGAGTGAAGTTTGTAGTCCATTCATTAATTTAAATACATTTCTCTGTGGTGTCAAATAGTGACATTCATAATGCCCTTATCTGAAGGAGAAGTTTTTATTATTTTGGGAAATAGTATGGAATTTATGAGCTTTCCATAAGCACAAAACTCTTGCTACTAACAACATATGCTTTAGTTTTTGGCAATTCCTTCACCACCTCTATATTCATAGAGAGGTTAGTTTCACACTTGATGAACAGGAGGAAAAGTGTAGCCCATCTTAAGACATTACTTCAGATGTTAGTCTCCTCCTTTTGAGAAGAGTAACAATTTGCTCCAAGTAGCATCTGATTTCATTACAAGGAGCTTTTTTTAAAAAAATTTTTTTATCTCCTTATTTAGTTATGATAGTCACAGAGAGAGAGAGGCAGAGACATAGGCAGAGGGAGAAGCAGGCTCCATGCACCGGGACCCCGATGTGGGATTCGATCCCGGGTCTTCAGGATCGTGCCCTGGGCCAAAGGCAGGCGCCAAACCGCTGCGCCACCCAGGGATCCCTACAAGGAGCTTTATAAATAATCATATGCTGTAATATATACTTACTGGTAATTATTGATAAGTCTTTTGTTCCTAATAAAATAGCTCAGTGTATTTTCCCCTCTTTTGCATCTATTGCCATTTTAAACATCTGAAGAGGAAATAAAATTAGTTGTAGCCACAAATAATCTCATGATTTTTCTAGGAGCTACATAAATTTTACCTTAGTTAGTATTGGCATTTTGAAATATAAGGCTTTTTTTTTCTTTTTAAAAGACTTTCTGGATTCATTTGACAGAGCACAAGCAGGGGGAGTGGAGGCAGAGGGAGAGAGAAAGCAGGCTTTTTGCGGAGCAGGGAGCCTGACACGGGACTTGCTCTCAGGATCCGGGGACCATGACCTCAGCCGAAGGCAGAGGCTTAACTGACTGAGCCACCCAGCCACTCCCGAAATACAAGGCTTCTTTTGTATTTAAGATTCACGCTAGAGAAGTAGCTGCAGTTTGGTGCCAGAACAGTGGTAGTGGGTACAAAGACCTGGGGAATGTCCTGCAGCTCACTTAGTATTTTTAACCTCTCCATTCTGGAATTGTGATAACTAAAAGAGATAATTAATGTATGCAGACATGTTTGTAGTACAATGCCTAGATTTATTAGTTATCAGTAGATAAAATTCTTATAACTGAGTATACAAATGTTAGAAAAGTAGAATACATATGGAATATTCTCAGAACAAAGTGAGGTTAGGAAATTGAATCTGTCCAAATATATGCAGAGCTAAGGGTTTTCCTGTGGACTATGTTAGACATGAGACTTATAAACTCAATTTTAGTGTAGTCAGATGTATTAGTCTTTTCTTTCAAACCTTCTGCGTTTGTTGTAAACCAGAGAAAGACCTTTCCAATTCTGAGATTCTTAGGATTTTGTCATGATTTCTTTTTCCTTTCATGCATTCATTGCTTTCAGTTAAACTTTTGAACTTTGGGGAATTTATGCTTGTATAAAAGTTTGAGGCTTGGATCCAACTTTGTGTTTTTCCAGTTGGATATCCACTTAACTGCAACCTATTCCTTGTATAAACATAGGATATTCTTTGATTTCAGAGAAAATCATGATAATGTCATTTTATTGAGTTCCAGCTAAAAGACTCTTGTTTTACTTAGGTTTCTCCTCCTCGTGAAAAAGAAAAAGGTCTGTTACTTGAAAACCGCAGGTTGCAAGATGAAATTGCCACGCTAAGAGTGGAAATAGACACAATAAGGAATCAGAAACAGGAAAAGGAAAAGAGGTATCGTGAAGCCACTGAAATTAAAAAAGAAAAGAATGACTCCATAAAACTGAATGAGGTAACATTAACAAATACAGTATTCCAATCTAGTGGGCAGCTGAATGTTGTGACAACTGAGAATAACATGCTGAACTCTAACCTGCAGGATGAAAAGCTAAACAGAGAAAGACTGGAAGCAAAACTTCAGTCATACCGAGCTAGACTCGCTACAGCTATACAGGATCACGATCAAAGTCAGGCGTCAAAAAGAGACCTAGAACTTGCTTTTCAGAGAGCCAAAGATGAGTGGTGTCATTTACAGGCCAAAATGAACTTTGAGATGTCTAACCTAAAAGAAAACAATGACGTGCTTTCTCAGCAACTTTCTGAAGCCGAAAGTAAACTCAACGCCCTTGAAATTGAGCTCCAGTACACAAGAGATGCTCTGAGAGAAAAGACTTTGGCTTTAGAACATGTACAAAGAAACCCAAAACAAACAGAGGGTCAAAAGAAGGAAATTGAGCAGAAATATCAAAACGAACAAGGCAAAGTGAATGAATACATTGGAAAGCACGAATCCTTAGAAGGCAAATTATCTCAACTACAAAGTGAAAATATGTTGCTCCGAGAGCAACTAGATGATGCCTACAGCAGAGTGGAGTGTAAAGAAAAGACTAGAACTGATCTCGAAGACCAGGTTCAGCTTATTGTAAGAAATCTTCAAGCTGAAAGTGAAAAACGAAGTCGTATACTGCAAGAAAGAAATAAGGAGTTAATCAATGAATGTAAACATTTAATGGAAAGAGTATTTACGTATGAAAAGGAGAAAGAAGAAAGAGAAGTAAGTATTCAGAAAGACAAATATTTTTCAAGCTTCCTGTTAGAAAATTCAAAGTAATGTTTGGTTATGGCTTATTAGTACTATTTTTTTTTTTTTTTGGAGAGAAATAGTGCACCTGCACTTAAATGGGAGTGGGGCAGATGGAGAGGGAGAGAGAATCCAAAGTGGGCTCTATGCCCAGTGCAGAGCTCCACTTCATTACCCTGAGATCACGACCTGAATGATTATGGGTCAGTTTTGAATCTAGATGAATATAAAAAAATATAGACCTGTGAGTCAGCATAACTTGTAACCAGCAAATAAAAATTAGACCTGAAAGGTGCTTTAATTTGAATAAAAATGTGCGTCATCTATGAGAAACCTCAAGAGGTTAAGTTATACATTGTTAAAGAAAGGAGTCTGATCTTAATAATTTATTGTTAGTACTACTAAAATAGTTTTAATTCTTGTCACCACGTTTTAATACCATTATGAACAGGTAAGTGGAAATGCTCATACCTGAGTGTTTTGACCTTGAGGTTCAAATAAGTGGATTAACTTGACAACTAACTCCAGATTTGTCACATGAACTGAAGTGTAGGTGCTGTATCTCAGTACTTTTCTTTGATAGCTTTTTAAGCATTTTCAGTTAGCATACTTTTATTTTTATTTATGTAAACTTAAATGTTTAGTCTCAAATCATTTATTCTTGTGACCTTTTAACTCTTTGAAGGCATCTACATCTACTTTTCACTAAATCATAATTTGGGATAACTGGTGACTTAGCAAAGCTGTATTTGATTTCATCTTCCCACTACGGTTTATAATTTAAGCATTTTTCAAATAATTTGCTCATTTCAAAACTCAAGTAACTACCATTTGGGCTTAAAAATTTCCAATAGAATTGTATCTTTGTGATTTATTAATTTGGCACTGGATCTCTATTTTCAGGCTACTGAGGGAGGGATGGCAGGATTCTTGTATAGCAGGAGTGGAGTGAGCATGAACAGGGGAGGGAGCTCTAGGAGCTGAGGCCAGGAGGGAGGCAGAAGCCAGGTGATGTAGGGGGCTTGAGGGCCATTAGTATGACTTCACTTTTGTTCTGAGATGGTAACCTATTGGAAGGATTTGAGCAGAGGATTGAGTATGTGAAGAACTCGGAAGTTAATTTTAGCCTCTAATAAAAAAGAGAGAAAACATTTCATTAATGTAGGATTTACCACTGCTAGCCTCACCTATATAATACCCATTTCTTTTTGAGACTTCAGCAGGCTAGGAAGCTTTGCAAATTCATCAACAAGGAATGGAGAGTGGGGCTGAAATAATTATCTATGTAACATAATACTGACTAGGCAGGAGGATGACACTTTTTGTGTCTTTAACTGAATTCACTTAACAGCAGTGTGTACACTCTAGGAATAAAAGGTGAGTTGATGTATGTGGTGATAAAGTACATACATTAGAATGATATATTATTAACATAATAATAGGATGATTTCTAAAATCAGTAACAGGAGGTCTTATTAGGTAGTTATGAGAGAACTTCAACAAGAACTGGCTGATGCTTTAAAAAAGCAATCTATGTCACAGGCTTCACCGGAGTTATCACATTATCGTATTAATTTAGAAGATGAAGTACAGGATTTAAAAACATTGGATCAAATCGAAAGTCAGGTATGTATTACATATAACATGTCAACAGTTCATCTGTAGCTGGTTAAATAATATAAAGTGTTTTAGGATGCTAGTTTCCATGGGCCACTTTCTTTTGTATTTTCGTTTCAGTTTAGCATAATTTTAGTGTCTTCACCATGCACTTTTTTTTTATTAAATTCTGACTTTTCATTCTGCTCTCTGTGTGATATGTTTTTTTCTTATAGCATTTACCCATTCACAGAAATTGAGCGACTTTTTTTTCCTGCTATACACTTTTTTTTAATGATTTATTTATTTATTTGAGAGAGAGAGAGAGAGAGAGAGAGAGAGAGAATGCATGTCCATGCACACTCATGAGTAGGGGGAGGGGCACAGGGAGAGAGAAAGAATCTCCAGGAGATTCCCTGCTGAGTACAGAGCCCCATGCCAGCTTAAACCCACCACCAATGAGATCATGACCTGAGCTGAAATCATGAGTTGGACGCCTAAACCAACTGAGCTACCCAGATGCCCTAAAAACAATGTTCTCTAATGAAATCTCTATTACCATGATGAGGCGAGCTAGATAAAATCAGAAGATAAGGTTTAATGGAATGTTTCAGACATTGTCTGAACAATGTCTGAAAGACAATGTCACTTCTCATCTTCACTTTTATTGATGGATATACACTCTGTACTGATTTCAGGAAAACTTGTAAAGAAAGGTTACGACTAGTGGAACTGAGGCATTTCCTTCATTTTCTTTTCCTTTTATGTATGTATTTTTAATATATTTATTTATAAATATTAGAAAATATTTATATTTTTAATATTTATATATTAAAAATGCATGGAAATACTCAGATGATGTATATACAGCCAGAAGCGAGAATTAAGAAAATTATCTGGGTCCTGCCATTGACTCTTTTTAAAAGCTTTATTGAGCTATAAATACACCTACCATACAGTTGACCCATTTAACATGTGTTGTTGTCGCTGAGTATATTTATAGGGTTTTGCAACTATCACTGCCATCAGAACATTTTCATCACCCTGAAAAAAACCCTCAGCTGTTGCCCTTGACCTCCGGCAACCAGAAGTCTACTTCTTGTCTCCATAGAGTTGCCTATTGTGAATGTTTCACATAAAGGGAGTCACACCATGTGTGGTCCTTTGTGACTCGCTTCTTTCACTTCCTGTTTTCAGGGTTCACCTGTGTTCTAGCATATGTCAGTGCTTCATTTCTTTTTCTGGTTAGACAGTCCTCCATTGTGGGCTAACGCCCTTGTTCATTCATCATTTAATGCACCTTTGGGTTATTTCCACTTTGTGGCCATTAATAATGCTGCTGTGAACATTGATTTAGTTGTTGTCTGGCATCTGTTTGTATTTCTCTGCCATCAGGTTTTATCCTTTAAGTTAATTGGGGTGATTTTACCATCTCTCACCCTTTTTTTTTTTTTTTTACTCATTCTACCCTTCTGTCTTTTTAGTTTCCCTTCCTCTTGCCTAATCGTACACTATTGAGTCCTGGCTCATTGTCTCTCATTCTCCATGAGGCTTTTCTGATTATTCTAACTCCCCCGTGAACTTACTTTCTTCACCCGTATTATCTAGTCTGTGCAGACCAGTTTAGTCCTTTATTTTACATTGTTTTTATTTTTTTTTTCATGAGCGATGATTCTGTCTTCCTATGTACAAATGTATCTAAGAGGGAAAATATTTTATGTGTATGGTACCTGTCCTTGCCTAAATTTGAGAATATCTTAACAGTTTTTAGGATAAAATTAAGTACTTTATACCATAGCAGTAATTTCTGATTGAAACACATTGACATAACAAAGCTGTATTCTAAATGTATTTTAAGCAGTTAAGTGTAAAACTGAAAGCATTTAATCCGACCAGACAAAGTGTTCAATCGGATGCTGGTTTTTTCTGATTTGGAGAACTCTGAGAGGATGTGAAAAAGAGGAATAGCAAGGGTCCAAGGACTGAATGTCAGCGTTTGCTGTCATTTAGAAATGAAATGGGATTAGAGGAGCAGAGGGAAGATGTGGCATTGTTTTCAGCTGCTGCTGAGAAGTAAAGCAGGATCAGGACTTGTAAAAACAGATCCTTGATGATTGTCAAAAATTTTCAGTGGAATTCGAGGATTGAAAGTCAGATTTTAGTGTAGAAGACGCGATGAAAAGATGAATCTGTGCCTGAGATGACACATGAAAGTATGTTCGAGTCCAGTGAAAGGGGAAAAGCAAGATGATCGAAAATGCTGCAAGAGTAAGGAAACGTTTTGATAGAATAGTGGGAAGGCTTGAATTTTATTTAGAGAGAAAAGTGGTCAATAGAAAAGAAGAAATTGAAATCTTGCAGAGAAATGTTTGAAATGCTTACAGAGAAAAAGAGTATCTCATCCCAAAGTCAGATAATCATCAAAATTATAATGGGGACAGTATGGGAATTTTTCAGAGACTGTAGCTTAATAAGCTGTGATCTCACAAAACCCAGAGTATCTTAAGATATTGGTGAAACTGCTTCTAGGACATCTCTAGAAACTCAAATGTAAGTATAGCCACGTTAAAGATTTTTTCATTAATGTGGATTAAAAACCTCTGTCTGTATTTCCCAAGTAAATTTTGGCAATTTAAATTCTAGAAACAAAAATGATGAAAATATAAACTCAGGTGAAGCTGTTTTAACAAACATCCTTATTTTTGAGATTTCTTTTCATTGACATTTGGTTCATAACCTACATTTTATATGTATTTTATAAACCTGTCTAAACACATATTACCCATGGATTCATGAGAAATAGCATTTTATAAAAGAAGAAGGAGTCTCTTGATTTTTGAAACTAATGTTCTTAAAAAATTGTTTCCAAAGTGTGGTGATGAAAAGGAAAACCTAAAGAAATGTATGGAGTTAAAACAGCCTTTGCAGTTCAGGTTGGATCAAGAAGTGAAGAAAAATGAGGAATTACAAAAAGAGAATACTGGGTAAGACTAATATTTCATCACTTTAACCATTAATTAACTAATTTATCTGTAATTGTAGTTTATAAAAACCTAAATAGAAATTCTTGCCAAAATACTACATTTACTCTTCCGTGATTCCTTAAATAATAACAACAATGCCTTTGACATATATCGTCAACTGCGCTTTTCATTGTCCACCGTGAATTATTTCTGCAAGATATCTTTGTTCTTAGGTAATCTTTCCTTTTAATAGTGTTCTTTTCTTAGAGCAGATATCCTAATCTCTAAAAACTTATCTGTGTCATTATATAACAACATCAAAAGTTATCTTGGATTCACTTGTATTTCTTTTTATTTTATATTATTTATTTGAATTCAAATTAACTTATAGTGTAATATTAGTTTCAGAGGTAGAGTTCAGTGATTCATCAGTCTTATATAACACCCAGTGCTCATGCCCTCCTTAATCTCCATCAGGCAGTTACCCCATCCACCCAATCCCTTCCCCTCCAGCAACCCACAGTTTGTTTTCTAGTATTGAGTGACTTATGGTTTGTGTCCCTTTCTGATTTCATCTTGTTTTACTTTTCCTTCCCTTCCCCTATGCTACTCTGTTTTGTTTCTTAAATTCCACATATGAGTGAAACCGTATGATAATTTTCTTTCTCCAATTGACATATTTTGCTTAACATTATCCCGTCTGGTTCCATCGCATCATTGCAAATGGCAAGAATTCATTTTTCTTTTTTATAAATGTTATATATTTATTCATGAGAGGCACACACACACACACACACACACACACACACAGAGAGAGATAGAGAGGCAGAGACGTAGGCAAGAGGGAGGAGAAGCAGGCTCAATGCAGAGAGCCCGATGTGGAACTCAATCCCGGGATTCCGGGATCATGCCCTGAGCCAAAGGCCAACTGTCAGCCACTGAGCCACTCAGGGGTCCCAAGATTTCATTATTTATTGGCTGAGTAATATTCTGTTCTCTCACCTCCCTCCCTCTCTCTCTCTGTCTAATAAATAAATATGATTACTTATTTATTTATATCTACATCAATCTTCTTTATGCATACCTCTGTCAAAGAACATCCATACCTCTCAGGTTGGCTATTGAGGATATTACTGGTATAAACAGGGGGTGCAGGTGCCCCTTCGGATCCCGACCAAAGTGATCTTTGGGATTCGTACCTTCTAGTGCAATTTCTGGGTTTTGCATAGGTAGCTCCTTTTTCAACTCTTTGAGGAACCTCTGCTACTGATTTCCAGAGTAGCTGCACCAGGTTGTATTCCCACCAACATTATAAGAGGATCCCCCTTTCTCCGCATTCCCGCCAACATCTGTCATTTCTAGACTTGCTAATTTTGGCCATTATGAAAGGCGTGAGGGGGAAACTCACCGTGGTTTTGATTTGTATTTCTCTGGTGC
>NC_054831.1:51582637-51592450 GCF_018345385.1 Vulpes lagopus | reverse complement strand
GGTATGTCATTATGGAAGGAAAGAATTAGAAAGCAACTGGAAAGAATAGCTCGATGGATGTGAAGATGAGGGAGGGGTTGTGGGGTAAGAATTCATTTAATAAGGATGAGATGAATGTAAAGATAGGAGAGTTTAGAGAGATTATTATTAAAAACACAGCAATAGTGAGGCTAAGGTAGAACAGATGCTGTATATTATAAAATACGGTAGAAATTATTTTAAATGCAAGTTAATAAAAGGCAATACAAAAAATGCTCAGATTCTTCAGAATGACAGCTCGTTTTTATGAAGAACGGGAAGGAAATTTTATCCTTTTAAGTTTAATAAAGTATGATAGCCTATATTTAATTTAGCAAGAGTTGTGTTTATACATAGTGCAAAGTGAAGTCTGTTTTAAGCCGTAATCAGATTTATTATGAGTTTTGAATTTTGGCTGTTGTCTTTCTTGTGGTTTCTAATTAAACTTACTGTGTGGTATAATCTTGGTCGACTTTATATCTTTTGAGAATAGAGAGGACATAAACATTTTAGTTTTTTCATTAATTAAAACTGAATTTTTTTCTTAGGTAAGTGAGGTTCTTAATCTCTATCCATTAAATGAAAAAAATAAATTTTAAGCTGCAAGATTCTTAAAAAATATAAAAACTATTTTCTGGATTCTGATGCATCTTTTTTTAAATATAAGCTTAGAATAGAGACACATGTCAAATGAATAAACTCATGATTTATCATTTTTTTATCAGATGATTTATCATTATAGAATCGTAAGGAAGGAAAAGTTGCCCGTAGAGTATACAATATTATTTCCAGAAGGATGATCTTTACTTTCTCAAAGATTCAAACAGTGCATACATTTTACGTTATCTCGGGAAACTTTAGTCTTCATAGTTGTTATATTTTGTATTTTTTAATTTTGTATTTTATTTGTAATTTTTTTATTGGAGTTCAATTTGTCAACATATACCATAACACCCAGTGCTCATCCTGCCAAGTGACCCCCTCAGTGCCCATCACCCACTCACCCCAACGCCCTGCCCGCTTCCCCTTCCACTACGCCTTGGTCTTTTCCCAAGGTTAGGTGTCTCTCAGGTTTTGTCACTCTCACTGATATTTTCACTCAATTTATCTACTTTCCCTTTATTCCCTTTCACTAATTTTTACATTCCCCAAATGAATGAGACCATATAATGTTTGTCCTTTAAAGACTGACACATTTCACTCAGCATAATACCCTCCAGGTCCCTCCACCTCAGAGCAAATGGTGGGTATTTGTCGTTTCTAATGGCTGAGTAATATTCCATTGTATACATAGACCACATCTTCTTTATCCATTCGTCTTTCGATGGACACCGAGGCTCCTTCCACAGTTAGTCTGTTGTGGACATTGCTGCAAGAAACGTTAGGGTGCGGGTGTCCTGGCATTTCACTGCATCTGTATCTTTGGGGTAATCCCCAACAGTGCAATTGCTGGGTCGTAGGACAAATCTATTGTTAACTCTTTGAGGAACCTCCACACAGTTCTCCAGAGTGGCTGTGCCAGTTCACATTCCCAGCAACAGTGCAAGAGGGTTCCCCTTTCTCCACGTCCTCTCCAAATTTGTTGTTTCCTGCCTTGTTGATTTTTGCCCATTCTCCCTGGTGGGAGGTGGTATCTCATTGTGGTTTTGATTTGTACTTCCCTGATGGCCAGTGATGCAGAGCATTTTCTCATGTGCTTGTTGGCCATGTCTGTGTCTTCCTCTGTGAAATTTCTACTCATGTATTTTGCCCATATCATGATTGGATTGTTTGTTTCTTTGAGTTTACTAAGTTCTTTATAGATCTTGGATACTAGCCCTTTATCTGATAGGTCATTTGCAAATACCTTCTCCCATTCTGTAGGTTGTTATGTTGACTGTTTCTTTTGCTGTGCAGAAGCTTCTTACCTTGATGAAGTCCCAATAATTCATTTTTGCTTTGGTTTCTCTTCCCTTCAGGGATGTATCTTGCAAGAAGTTGCTGTGGCCAAGTTCAACAAGTGTGTTGCCTGTGTTCTCCTCTAGGATTCTGATGGATTCCTGTCTCACATTTAGATCTTTCATCCATTTTGAGTTTTTCTTTGTGTATGGTGTAAGAGAATGGTCCAGTTTCATTCTTCTGCATGTGGCTGTCCAATTTTCCCAGCACCATTGATTGAAGAGACTCTCTTTTTTCCAGTGGATAGTCTTTCCTGCTTTGTCGACTATTATATGAGCATAGAGTTGAGGGCCCGCTTCTGGATTCTCCATTCTGTTTCCATTGATCTGTGTGTCTGTATTTGTGCCAGTACCACACTGTCTTGATGACTACAGCTTTGTAGTACAACATGAAATCTGACATTGTGATGCCCCCAGCCCTGGTTTTCTTTTTTAATATTCCCCTAGCTATTAGGGGTCTTTTCTGATTCCACAGAAATCTTAAGATGATTTGTTCCAACTTTGTGGAGAAAGTCCATAGTATGTTGATAGGGATTGCATTAAGTGTGTAAATTGCCCTGGGTAACATTGACATTTTCCAAATATTCATTCTGCCAATCCATGAGCATGGTATATTTTTCCATCTCTTTGTGTCTTCTTCAGTTTCCTTCAGAAGTGTTCTGTAGTTTTGAGGGTAGAAACCCTTTACCTCTTTGGTTATGTATATTCCTTGTTATCTTATGCTTTTGGGTGCAATTGTAATTGGGATTGACTCCTCCATTTCTCTTTCTTCAGTCTCATTGTTAGTGTATAGAAATGCCACTGTTTTTCTGGGCATTGATATTGTATCCTGCCACACTGCCAAATGGCTGTGAGTTCTAGCAATCTTGGGGTGGAGTCTCTTGGGTTTTCTAGCTACATTATCATGTCATCTGCAAAGAGGGAGAGTTGGACTTCCAACTCTCAGTCAGTCTTTTATTTCTTTTTGTTGCCTGATTGCCGAGGCTAGGACTTCTGGTACCATGTTGAATAGCAATGGTGAGAGTGGACATCCCTGTCTTGTTCCTGATCTTCGGGGACAGGCTCCCAGTGTTTCCCCATTGAGAACGATATTTGCTGTGGGCTCTTCGTAGATGGCTTTTAAGATGCTGAGGAATGTTCCCTCTATCCTTACACTCTGAAGACTTTTGATCAGGAATGGATGCTGTATTTTGTCAAATGCTTTCTCTGCATCTATTGGGAGGATCATGTGGTTCTTGGTTTTTTCTCTTGCTGATATGATGAATCACATTGATTGCTTTACAAGTGTTGAACCAGCCTTTATCCCGGGGATAAATCCCACTGGGTCATGGTGAATCATCTTCTTAATGTATTGTTGGATCCTGTTGGCTAGTATCTTGTTGAGAATTTTTGCGTCCGTGTTCCTCAGGGCTATTGGTCTTTAATTCTCCTTTTTGGTGGGATCTGTGTCTGGTTTTGCAATTAAGGTGATGCTGGCATCAAACAACGAGTTTGGAAGTGCTCCATCCCCTTCTATCTTTCATAACAGCTTTAGTGGAATAGGTATGGTTTGTTCTTTAAACGTTTTTTTTTTTTAATTTATGATAGATACAGAGAGAGAGAGAGAGAGAGAGAGAGAGAGGCAGAGACACAGGCAGAGGGAGAAGCAGGCTCCGTGCACCGGGAGCCCAACGTGGGATTCGATCCCGGTTCTCCAGGATCGCGCCCTGGGCCAAAGACAGGCGCCAAACCGCTGCGCCACCCAGGGATCCCTGTTCTTTAAACGTTTGATAGAATTCCCCTGGGAAGCCATCTAGCCCCAGACTTTTGTTTCTTGGTAGGTTTTTGATGACTCCTTCAGTTTCCTCCCTCGTTATTGGCCTGTTCATGTTTTCTATGCCTTCCTGTTGCAGTTTTGTAGTTTGTGGTTTTCCAGAAATGCACCCATTTCTTCTCGATTGCCTAATTTATTGGCGTAAAGCTGCTCATACTACGTTTTCAAAATCGTTTGTATTTCCTTGGTGTTGGAGGTGTTCCCTCCTCTCTCTCGTTCATGATTTTATTAATTTGAGTCTTCTCTCTCTTCTTTTTAATAAGTTTGGCTAATGGTTTCTCTGTCTTATTAATTCTTTCGGAGAACCAACTCCTGGTTTTGTTGATGTGTTCCACAGTTCTTCTGGTCTCTGCCTCATTGAGTTCTGCTCGAATCTTTATTGTCTTCTTCTGCTGGGTGAAGGTTTCAGTTGCTGTTCCTTGTCCAGCTCCTTTAGGTGCAAGGTTAGCTTTTGTATTTGAGTTCTTTCCGGTTTTGGGGCGGATGCTGCTGGTCTTGCGATGTATTTCCCCCTCAGGACTGCTTTTGCTGTATCCCAAAGATTTTGAACGGTTGTATCTTCATTCTCATTAGTGTCCAGGAATCTTTTTAATTCTTCTCTATTTTCCTGGTTGACCCTTTCATCGTTTAGCAGGATGGTCGTTAACCTCCATGTTTTTGAAATCCTTCCATACTTCTTCTTGTGGTTTAGTTCTAATTTCGAAGCATTATGGTCTGAAAATATGCAGGGGACAATCCCAATCTTTTGGTATCGGTTAAGACCTGATTTGTGACCCAGTATGTGGCCTATTCTGGAGAAAGTTCCATGTGCACTTTAGAAGAATGTGTATTCAGTTGCGTCTGGATGTCAAGTTCTGTAAATATCTGTGAAATCCATCTGGTCCAGTGTACCATTTAAAGCACTTGTTTCTTTGGAGATGTTGTTCTTAGAAGATCTGTCGATTGCAGAAAGCACTATAGTCAAGTCTCCACACATAAGTGTACTAATATCTAAGTATGTCTGAACTTTCATTATTACTTGCGTGATATACTTGGCAGCTCCCGCATTCAGGGCATAAATATCATGATTGTTAGGTCCTCTTTTTGGAGAGATCCTTTTAGTATGATATAGTGTCCCTCTTCATCTCTCACTACAGTCTTTGGAATAAACTTTACTTTAGCTGATATAAGGATGGCTACCCCTGCTTTCTTTTGAGGACCATTTGAATGTTAAATGGTTCTTCAACCTTTTATTTTCAGGCTGTAGGTGTCCTTAGGTCTAAAATGAGTCTCTTGTAGACAGCAAATCGATCGGTCTTGCTCTTTTATCCGGTCTGAAACCCTGCATCTTTTGATGGGGTTATTAAGCCCATTCACGTTCAGAGTTACTATTGAAAGATGCAAGTTTAGTGTCATCATGATACCTGTTCAGTCTCTGCTTTTATGGATTGTTTCCTTGGACTTACTCTTTCTTTTACAGAATCCTCCTTCATATTTCTTGCAGAGCTGCTTTCCTGGTCACATATTCTTTCAGTTCCTGCCTATCTTGGAAGCTCTTTATCTCTCCTTCTATTGTGAATGGGAGCCTTGATGGGGATAGAGTATTGTCGGCTGCATGTTCTTCTCATTTAGGACCATGACTGTATCCTGCCAGCCCTTTCTGGCCTGCCAGGTCTCTGTGGAGAGGTCTGCTGTTATTACTAAGACTTCTCCCCATACAGGTTAGGGATCTCTTGTGTCTTGCTGCTTTAAGGATCTTCTCTTTATCTTTGGAATTTGCAAGCTTCACTATTAAATGTCAAGGTGTTGTGCAGGTTTTATTGATTTTAGGTGGTGATCTCTCTATCTCCTCGATCTGAATGCCTGTTTCCCTCCCCTAGTTAGGGAACTTCTCAGCTAGGTTTTGTTCAAACACACTTTCTAGACCTCTGTCCCTTTTGGCACCCTCTGGAACCCCAATTACATGTAGATTTTTCCTTCTGTGGCTGTCATTTATTTTCCTTAACCTGTCCTCATGATCTTTTGTTTTTCTCTTTTTTCCTCCATTTCCTTCCTTGGCATCAACTTGTCTTTTCTTTTTTAATTTTTATTTATTTATGATAGTTACACACACAGAGAGAGGGGGGGGGGCAGAGACACAGGCAGAGGGAGAAGCAGGCTCCACACACCAGGAGCCCGACGTGGGATTGGATCCCGGGTCTCCAGGATCTCGCCCTGGGCCAAAGGCAGGCGCCAAACCTCTGCGTCACCCAGGGATCCCATCAACTTGTCTTCTCTGTCACTCACACATTCTTCTATATCGTTATCCGTCGTCAGGACCTCCAGTTTGGACTGCATCTCATTTAATTCATTTTTAATTTCGGCCTGATGAGATCGAAATTCTGCAGTCATGAAGTCTCTTGAATCCTTTATGCTTTTTTTCTTGAGCCACCAGTAGCTTTATAATTGTGCTTCTTTATTGGCTTTCTGACATTGAATTGTAATTCGAATTTTGTAACACTGTGGGGGAGAGGAATGTTTCTGATTCTTTCTTTTTAGGTGAGTTTTTCCTTCTAGTCATTTTGCTCAGTGCAGAGTGGGCATAAGCAAGTTGTACTGGATAGAAGGGCAGAGGTTTCTCACTGTGTCACTTCAGTTCTCTCTTTAAATCTCCGACCGAATTGGTAGGTTTTCAGGATTATTTGAAAGTTATCTCTTCTGGGGTGATAACACCGGTTTCCTTACATTTTGATTCCTTGAGGACCTGGGTCAGGTACTCAGCCACTTCCAGTGCCTTTCCCTTCACCGTGTTCATCAGGTTCTGCTTCCTGGGGCGGGGAGGCGTCGGGGACGCCCACCCTGTGAAGGGGAGTCCCAAGCGATCCCCGCCCCCGCCGCCGCGGCGGCATATGGGCCCGGGCTGTGGGCGCCGGAGGGGCGGGCCTGACCGTGGCGCCCGATGGGACGAGGGGGAGGGGCGGCGGCGCCGACCCCGAGGGCAGGGCGCGAGCTCCCGCCAGGCCACCCAGGCAGGCGGTGGCGGACCCGGCCCCGGTGTCGCAGGCCGCGAGGGAGGGCGCGGGGAGAGGCGGACGCACGCACACCCCTCGCCTTCTCGGGAGCTGTGGCCTCCCCTCGGCTTCACTCGCTGTTTTGTATTTTTTAGATTAATTTGTTTTTTAAGTAATCTCTATACCCAATGCTGGGCTTAAACTCGGATGCTGAGATCACGAGTCACACACTCCTGTGAGTGAGCCAGCCCGGTGCTGCCAAAAATTGTTAAATTTAACCTGTGAATTCTTTCCTATCTGAAACTCAGATATACAGGTGATTTGATTGTTTAAGGCCTTTCCTTCTCTCCCGTGAATATGGAATATTGTGTCCTGCTTGATAATCATTCATGACTTTGGAGACTTTAAAACTTTAATTTGGATGATCATGATTATTAATATTTTAATATTAGATTCTTTCTCCAGCCTTTAAGTACCATCCTATATGTGTAGATAGGGAATTAAAGCTATTAATTGCACTGCTATTCACAGTGGAATAAGAAACCATGTGAATTTTAAAGTGGGTTTTATGTTTTTCTCATAAAGTGCCTTAAAATACTGTAATCCCTAAAATATTTCTCTTCTACAACTTAGTCTTAGCTTTTAAGTTTCATTTTTAATAAGGAATAGTGTGGCAGCCTGGGTGGCTCAATGGTTTAGCGCCACCTTCAGTCCAGGACCTGATCCTGGAGACCTGGGATTCAGTATTTATCTTAAAAGTGCTATTCGTTGCAGAAATGAATACATGCCCACGTATATATGCATTTTTCTAAAGATTTATTTATCTCAGAAGTGGGGGGAGGGGCAGAGAGAAGGAGGGAAGCAGAATCCCTGCTGAGCGTGGAGTCTGATGTAAATCTCAATGTCACAATCCTGACATCGTGACCTGAGCCGAAATCAAGAGTTGGATGCTTAGCCAACAGAGCCATCCAGGTACTCATTACTTGTGTATATTAATAAAAGTATTTTTTCTAAAAAAAAATAAAAATAAAAATATTTTTTTCTGTTCTAGAAGTAATGTTGAAGTATATAAGTGAAGTACTGAATCCCATGGTTCCCCCCCCTTCTTTTATTTATATTTTGAAAGTTTCAGAGTTTTGTGTAGGTTGACATTAATTATATCAGGTTAGTATGTTTTATAGATGACTTTTTAACATCATGTGGTTTTCCTGAGTATTGTCATTTTTTTCTACTCCTAATGTATTTATCTAAAACTTTCTTAATAAGTCCCCTGGGTGCTTCAGATTTGATGAAGTCCCAGACGGAAGACATTATTTCTGACTCTTTCCTCTTCCTGACTTTTAAATCTGCTTTGTCATTTGTTTTCCCCACCCTAATATAAAGCACCATTGGAACACTGCAGCAGAAAAACAATCCTGGACTCTAAACTTCCCTAAAATTAGGTGCCATCACATCCAGGTGACTGGGGTGGCTCCCTTGGTTAAGCATCTGACTCTTAATGTTGGCTCAGGTCATGATCTCATGGTCCAGGTATTGAGCCCTGTGTCTGGCTCTGTGCAGAGTGGAGAGGCTGCTTGAGGATTCTCTTCCTCTTCCTCTGTCCCTCCCTCTGCATGGGCACACACACTCTCATTCTCTCCAAAAGTAAATAAATAAATCTTAAAATAAAAACCACATCCAGTCACTCCACCACATACAGTATCTTTACCTGCTTACGATTTTTCACATCTTATTACCATAATTCACTTTCTCATCTATAATTTTGAAATACTCTTCTCTTTTGGTTCCTTTATGTTCATCTTTACATTGGTACTAGAGTGACGTTTCTAAAATATCTATGTGATGATGTAACTCCTCTGCTTATTTAGTGGATTCCCCAATACCTGACGGAGAAAGTTCATATCTTAGCATGACTCCTGTCTTTTGCAGTTCAGTCCTGATTTTCCAATTATATCTCTTTATCCCATTCCCAATAATTGTGTCCTAGTTTTGCCACATTCTGAGCTATTGTCACTTACTATGTTATTTCCTACTTCATCCTTTTGATTATTCTACCTTTGCTAGAATGCCCTTCACACACTTCTTGTATACTTTGTCTTTCAAGATACAAGCCTTATCTTTGCAGCATTTCCTGAGCTTCCCATATACAACTTTTGTCTCCTTGTGCCTTCACTGAACTTTATTCACTTCACTTCTAGAACTAGAGAATGTTCCTCTCCTGTTCTTATTTATTTTTGTCCATCTGTCCCCCTAGTAGCATATAAGGCAGACTCCCTCTTTTATTTGGCTCAGTGGTTGAGCATCTGCTTTCTGCTCCGGGCACAGTCCCAGGGTCCAGGGATTGAGTCCCACATTGGGGTCCCTGTGGGGAGCCTGCTTCTCCCTCTGCCTGTGTCTCTGCCTCTCTGTGTGTGTGTGTGTGTGTGTGTGTGTTTCTCATGAATAAATAAAATCTTTTTTTAAATTGTGTTAAGGAATCTTTTTTTTTTCCTATATTTCATCCATTTACTCATGAGAGACACACAGAGAGGCAGAGACACAGGCAGAGGGAGAGGCAGGATCAGCACGGGGAGCCCCACGCGGAACCCGATCCCAGGACTCTGGGATCACGTCCGGAGCTGAAGACAGATGCTCAATCACTGAGCCACCCAGATATCCCAAGTTTGGGTTTTAAAGTTATCTAAAAAGCTAAAGAAAAACTCTAGGTCAACCTATGGTGAAATGTATGATTCTGTGGTGTGTATGGATGTGCAAAACTTCTAATGTGATCTTCTAATGGATCTATAATCCAGAGTTTGGATTATAGCTTTTTAGAATATAAATCATATATATTATGTTTATACATTAAATTTATTAGCATATATGTGTATCCTATAGATTATAATTTCCATATTCTATTTTATATATAAAACACATTTATATATAGTTTGTGTATTATGCATAATGTATAGTATCATAATTTATATATTAACTATATATAAAGATTTATTAAGTTTTTATGTATTTATTTATTTATTGAGAGAGTTAAGTGGGAGGGAGCGGAGACAGAATCTGAAGCAGACTCCAGTCTGAGTGC